>NW_025340275.1:0-1434 GCF_016433145.1 Gracilinanus agilis | reverse complement strand
TTCTCTCCCTCCCTCCCTCCCTCCCTCCCTCTCTCTCTCTCTCTCTCTCACCTCCTCCTCCTCCCTCTCTCTTCCTCCCTCCCTTTCTCTTTGTCTCTGTCTCTATTTCTGTCTTTGTCTCTCTCTCTCTCCCCCTTTTCTCTGCTCCAGTGTGTCTAAGTTTTGAAGGCCAACATCCGAGGGGCTGGCAGCTTCTGGGATTCGACCCTGCTGTCATTCTACATGAGGTGCTGAGGCTTCTGGGAAGAGGAGATGGATCCATACACAGCCCAGTTTTGGAAACAATTGCCATGGAGCACAGCCAGAACCTGTACAGTCACGGAATGGAGTTTGTGTCTGACAATACAACGCCTACCTTCCTGAGAGGGTTTCCAGTGATAAGACACAGAGTACATCATTTGGCATGTGTACACAGGGCATATGTGTGTGTGTGTGTGTGTGTGTGTGTGTGTGTGTGTGTGTGTGTGTGTGTGTGTGTGTTGGAGGGTATGTAGGGTTACACTGGAGGTGGGTTGGAAATAAGCAGTTCAGGCCACTTCAGGGCAGCTAGGTGGTGCGATATTATTGGGAAAACTTATCTTCATGAGTTCAAATCTGGCTTTAGACATTTACTAGCCTTGTGTCCTTGGATAAGACCCTTAACCCTGTTTGCCTCAGTTTCCTCATCTGGAAAATGAGCTGAAGAAGACAATGGCAAACCACTCCAATATCTCTGCCAAGAAAACCCCAAATGGGGTCTTGAAATGACCGAAGAACAATACAAAAAGAGTCAGAAACAACTGCACAACCACAATGCAGGCATGATGGGATAAGGGAAGGAACCTCTATATTTGAAGTCAGAACACCCAAGGTCAAATTTTGGCTCTGCTATTTACCAGCTTTTACAAACCCTGGTTTCTCATCTATAAAATGGAAAAATTGGAATAAATGCTCTCTAAAGTCTCTTCTAGCTATCATGATTCACACTGGTACACATAGATAGATAGGTCTGAGCACATGCTTGGTCATATGGGCACAAATATACTAACAGTGCACATATGTAACACATACATATGTCTTATATATATGAGTCTATATCTTCATGAAAGTTTATGAGATGGTATTTGAAGACATGCAGACTCCTGAACATGTACATAAATACATTACAGGTCTATACTTGCTGCCTCCATTTCCTTAATTTGCACCAAACTCCCGTCATCACCATTACCAGTGATTCTTTGGTAATTTTCCAAACCAATGACCTTTATTTCAGGCCTCATACTTTTTGACTTTTCTGTCCTATTTGTCTGCTCCCTTCTTATAAACCTGTTCCTTCCTAGGTTTTCATGATTGCTAGCTCCTGGTTCTTTTCTTACTTACAGGCACGAAGAATCTTTCTCAATCTCCTCTATAGAATCATTGTCCCTGCCCTAGTTCCTGTGCATGGGCTCTGTT
>NW_025340274.1:0-7658 GCF_016433145.1 Gracilinanus agilis | reverse complement strand
ATCTGGTCATTTCTGGTGTTCAATTTGCTTATCAGTTCATTTGATTTCTGAGCCTCACTTTCCAATTGCAAGATTCTACCTTTTAAACTGTTATTTTCTTGGCAGATCTCTTCCATTTTCCTCAGAATCTCAGTTTTGAACTCTTCCATAGCTTGTGAGGAGTTTTCCTTATTTGAGGAGGGTCCGGATGCTTGTTTGTTCTCCTCCTCTGTTTGCTCGGTTGTCTGGATTTTCTCTGTGTAAAAGCTGTCGAGTGTTAAAGACTTCTTCTTTTTGTTATTATTCTTTCTCTTCTGAACCTCCTGATGCTGATGCTGAGTAGCCATCATTAGCCCAGCAGCTTCTCAGCTTTATCCTCGGGCTCAGTGTCTGTTCCCAATCTATTGGCTCCTGAGGTCTGAAATCTGGTTTTTTCCAAGGTCAAGCCCCCTGGTGGGCCCTCTTGTTTGATCCTCTGCTGGAGGTTTCTTTACAAGTCTCAGGGCGCTGCTTCCACAGTCGTATACCCGTCTGCACTGGTTCCCCACTTAGGCTTAGTTCTGCCTCCACCCACGCCTCTACTCAGCCAGCACTCTGCGCGCCCAGCGTCCTGCTCCGGCGCGCGCGCTCAGATTTCGCGTGCTTTTTTTGACTTAATGGGGTCCTAAGTCTTGCTGCTGTCAGGAACAGGTCCCGGAGCTGCTGATGACTCGATGGGTGCCCCAAACTTGCTCTATTTCTTTTTAGCTGGGTTCGGAGCTATAGGTGAGTGTGGAGGGGGTGGGGGTGGGGCGGTTGCTCAGCTCGCGATTGAGTGAGTGAGAGCCCTTTTTAGCTTGGAAATGTCTCGATTCCACGTACCTTCCACGCTGTGCCCTGTTGTGGGGTTCCTCCGTTCGTCTGGACTTGTTTTTATGTCCCCTTGAGGAGTTTTGTATGTTTCGGTCAGGAGAGGTTAAGAGCTGCTTCTTACTCTGCCGCCATCTTAACCCGGAACTCCCTAACCATTTAATTTTGCAGATGGAGAAACTGAGACTCAGAGTCATACAAGTAGTAAGTAGCAAAGTTGCCATTTAAACCAAGATTTCTCTGATTTCCAGTCCCACATTTTACCCCACTACTGGTTACTATGCTTAAGATGAATTAGATATCTTTTAAAATTAAATTTAATTCCTTTTTTGCTCTTCCTCTATCCCATTTTGCTCTTCCTCTATCCCATTCCTGTTCATCTGAAAAAATATGAAAACTCAAAACCTTTTAAGCAGATATGCATCATCAAAGAAAAACAAATTCCTGCCTTGATCATGCCTTTAAATGTATGCCTCATTGTGTATCTTGAATTCATCATCTCTCTGTCGGGAAGTATGTAGCCAGCTCTCTCACTGGTCCTCTGGAATCATGGATGATTATTGCATTGATCCTTGTTCCTTGATCAAAGCAGTTTACCATTATCATTTTGTTGTTAATGTATAAATTGTTCTCTTGGTTCTGTTTATACCACTCTGCATCAGTTCAGACCAAACTTCCCAGGTTTCTCCGAGGCAAAAGGCTTAGACTTGTTTTACCTATTCCCAGAGAGCAGAATTAGGAGAAATAGATGAAAGTGGCTAAAGAGGTAAATTTAGGATTTTTGTAAGAATATGTTTACTAACAATTAGGCTAAGTCAATTAGCATTTAGCAAGCAGCTACCATATGCCAGATATTATGTTAGGCGGCAGTCATGCTAAGGGGTGGGGATGCAAATGCAAAAGACAGTTCTTGCTCTCAAGCAGCTCATAATTTATTTAATGGGTGAGAAAACATAGGGATAAGGACTGGACTTGAAATTCTACTGCTATAGGGCACTCCCAGATGAGAAACTTCTTTTCCAACTCCCAATGTTAGATGGATGTTGTGATTTTTCTAGGATCACACAGACAGCTTTGAATAGTATCTAGCATTTATATGCTAAAGGCAGCAAGGTGTCAGAAAGAACTGAGTTTAAATGCAGCTTCAGACCCTTCCTATCTGTGTGATCCTGGACAAGTCACTGAACTCTGTTTGCCTCAGTTTCCTCGGCTGTCAAATGAGCTGGAAAAGAAAATGGCAAACTGTTCCAATATCTTAGCTGGGTGACTCTGGGCAAGTCACTTCATGCTATTTGCCTCAGTTTCCTCAGCTGTCAAATGAGCTGGAGAAGGAAATGGCAAACCATTTCAAGTTATCTTTGTCAAGAAAACCCCAAATGGGGTCATAAAGCATGAGAGGAGCCTAAAATAACTCAACAGTAACAAAGCATTTATATAAGGCTCTTTTAAGCTTTGCAAAGTATTTACCTCCATTAGCTCATTTGATCCTCAAAATAATTTGGGGAGGCAGGTGCTATTATGAATCCTATTTTACAGATGGGGAAACTGAGATGCATAGAGGCTAAGTGATTTACCCAGGGTTACACAGTTAGCCAGAAGCAGGGTCTGAATTCAGGTCTTCCTGACTTTGTTTGGCGCCCAATCCACTAATATACTTATTCCTGCCTCCTGGCACTTGACAGAGGCAAGATTTGATTCCCATCATTTGCTGTCCCTGAAGGCTGCTCCCCAGCCCCAAGTGGAAGGAGCCATGTTGGGACATTCTGGGCTCCCACCTCAGTGGGCATCTTTTAACAAGGGCTGCCCCTCAGGTGTTTTATTTCTGGTCTTTTGGGGCTCCTTCGATTCTGAGATTTTAGGATTCTGTGACCAAGTCATGGAATGGTGGGAAAGGCTCAGAGCCCCCTTTCTCAGCGCTTTATTTCTCATCTCAGGCTTCTCCTTGGTCAGAAGTGATTTCCATTATTTATGTGAACCAGATGAACGTGAAATTATGAGACCCAAGCAGATTGGGGTTTCTTAGCTCTCACCAGGAGGTCTCGGGAAAGAATGAAAATACATTGGTGTGAGCACAAGCTTATGTTTTTAAACACACACACTCACACACAACCATCCTCCTTCCCTCTCTCACTGACACCCTTTCTTAGCCACAGAGAGTAATTCACCGATGGCTCCCTCCCTCCCCCCCCCAACTTCTCTGTATTTTTGCACATTGAAATTCTAACCTGGGATATTTTTCTCAATCAGGATCAAGGGAACTTCAGTCCCTGCCAGATCTCACTTCAATGTTAGAAAAACAAGTCAGGAGGCTCAATGGATTGAGAGTCAGGTCTAGAGTTTGGAGGTCCTGGGTTCAAATTTAACTTTAGACACTTCCTAGCTTTGTGACCTTAGGCAAGTCACTTAAACCCAATTGCCTAGCCCTTTACAGCTCTTCTACCTTGGAACCAATACACAATATTGATCCCAAGATACAAAAGAAGGGTATTGGAGGCAGCTTTCCCCAGCCCCAAGTGGAAGGAGTCATCTTGGAACTGATGCTCTTCTGCCTTGGAACCAATCCTTAAGTACTAATTCTAAAATGAAAGGTAAGGGTTAAAAAAAATCTTTGTATAAACTGACAGAGAAACAAATGAGCAGAATCAGGAGAACCATTTCTACAACAACAACAGTACTACAAAAGCAAACAACTCCAACATTCCCGAGAACTCTGGTCAGCACAACGACTGTCCATGAGTCTCCAATCATGTACCTGCCTCCTGATGGAGAGGTGGTGGATTCAGGGTGCTGAATGAGACATACTTTTTAAAAAAATAAAACCAGTGAGATTTATTGTGCTCATCTATGGCTATTTGTTAAAAGGAGTTTCTTTTTCTTTTTTTTCCCCCTTCCCCCTCTCCATGGGATGGAGTTGGGAGGGAGAGAAAACAGGCTTTTTTTAATTAAAACATTAACATTTCATGAACAAAGTAATACTTCACTCATGTGAAGCAGGTGGTTGAGAAGAAAGGAGTTTGTGAAATAATGAAAGAGTGGAATTGTAGATCTGTTTAAAAATCGTGATATGATTACTTGCTAGTACATAATTGACATCAATCGGTATTAGTCAATAGAATAAAATAAGTTAGAGAATGTAGGTCAGTGTGAAATATATTGCAAACAGAAAAGTCCTTCGGAAAATGAGATTTTTATTTTTGCTTTATCTCATACTAGCTATATGATCTTTGACAAGCTCCTTGATCTCTCTCTGACTCAGTTTCCCTATCCATAAAATTATAAGATACTTCTTATAATACCTCTCAGCAGCAAAGTGGGTGCAATGGATAGAGGACTGGACATAGAGTCAGGAGGACTCCAGTTCAAATCTGACCTCACACACTCACTAGCTATGTGACCTTAGGCAAGTCACTTTACCCTGTTTGCCTCAGTTTCTTCATCTGTAAAAAGAGTTGGAGAAGGAAATGGCAAACCACTCCAGTATCTCTGCCAAGAAAACCCCAAAGGGAGTCAGGAAGAATCAGACATGACTGAAAAGTATTCAACAACAACAACAATCTTAGTAGGGCACCTAGATGGGGCGGTGAATACAATGCCAAGCCTGGAGTCAGAAAGATTTCTCTTCTTGATTTCAAATCAGGCCTCAAATACTTACTAGCTATGTGACTCTGGGCACTTTACCCAGTTTGCCTCAGTTTCCTCATCTGTCAAATAAGCTATAGAAGGAAATGATATCTTTGCCAAGAAAACTCCAGATGGGGTTATGAAGATTTGGATAGGACTGAATCAGCTGAATAACAAGAACTGTTAATACCTCTCACAAAGAGTTGTGAAGAGAATACTTTTTTAATCTTCAAATTCTAGAGAAATATGAGTTATTTATTATGATTGTTATTATTTGGAGAGTAGTTCTGAGTCCTAGACTTGCCCCTGCTACTAACTAGCTTAGTGATCTTGACCAAACTTCTCCCCATTGAGTAGATGGAAAAACTAAGGTCCCACAAAGCCTAAGTAGAGCTTCTCTGCCTATCTGTCATGGCTGTTGGAAGGAACTCTTGCCTACATGAGATTTCTTCTGATCTCTCTTCATAGGTTCATAGATCCTCAGTTGGAAAGGGCATCATAAGCCATCAGGTCCAACTCTCTTCCTTATTTTTCAGATGCGGAAACTGAGGCCCAGGTAGTTCTCCCTTTTGTATTTGCTTCTTGAAATGAATTTGTATTTGCTTGCTTGCATTTGTGTTAGATGACTCCCCGACCCCAGTGGAATGTAATCTCCTTGAGGGCAGAGGCTGCTTTTCCTTTTGTCTTTGTGGGCAGAAGAGGACTTGGTATACAGCAGACACTTAACACTGCTTAGATTGAATTTACTGTAGAATCATGTCAGACAAAAATGATGAAAATGCCTTGAAACTGGGGCAGCTGGGTAGTTCAGTGGATTGAGAGTCAGGCTTAGAGATAGGAGGTCCTAGGTTCAAATCCAGCCTTAGACTATGTGACCCTGGGCAAGTCACTTGACCCCCATTGCCCACCCTTACCACTCTTCCACCTAGGAGCTAATACACAGAAGTTAGGGGTTTAATTAAAAAAAAATGTGATTGGGAAAATGCCTTGAAACCCATAAAGCTCTGCCTAGGATCAGTTTCATAGTTCAAGAGCCGGAACCAGAGAAGTGCTGGGGACAGCTCAGACCTCTCAAGAGAACAACAGATTGTTAAATTTTCAGTGTGAGGATTTAGACCTCAGAAATCTGAAAATGCTACAAACTAGCGACTGATTGGTTGTTTCCTTGATGGTCTGTTCTGAGAAAGTGATGGAGAAGGTGCACATTCAACGTAAAGGTGTATGGAGATACACCTTTTAAAAATTATTCCCCAAAGAATCCATTATTGACCATTTACCAACCTATTTCTGGTTGGAGGTCATCCTGGCCAACCCTCTCTTGTTACAGAAGAAGAAATGTAGACCTTACAGAGATGAAGTGACTTGCCCAAAGGTCCCTAAAGGACCACGACTGGTCTTGAAACTCATTTCTCCTGACTTTACAGGCATGTACCACGCAGTGGACCATCATTCAGTGGGAACAAAGAACCATCGGTGGGTGGTTCCGACGCCATGTTGTTGGCCTGGAGAATTTGAGTGAATGTCTTTGTGGGGAAGATGGAGAGAAGGTGACAAAGCTGGGAAGGGACCCTGAGCCCTCTGGCCTCCGATTCACCGATCTCTCAGCTGGCTCCAGTTAGGGATTGTTGATTTTTGACTCCAGGCACAGAGGAGGAATCCTGACATCTGAAGGTTCTCAGTGGTGGCCCGGGGTAAGCTCCAAGCATGGTCTGGGAATGCTATAATTACACTTCTCTTTGTTGTTTTTGTTTGCAAAGCAGGATGAGATTATATTTGCTTTTCTGCAAAGCTGTCTTTTTAGAATAACACCACCTTTGGTTCTAAAAACTGTCCAGCAGGGCTCTTTTAAGGCCCGGGGGGAGGCCATCTTTCAGCTGCTTTCCGGGAGAGAGCCAGATGCTTCAAAGCTCCAGGATTAAGGTAGCTCTTGTAATGAATATATCAGTCTTGGGTAAACATAGAAACTAAATGAAATCGTGGAGATTCTGATGGAGGAGCCCCAGTGCCCAGGCACGGAGCCCTCTCCAAAAAGAACCGGCAGCCACGGGCTCTTTATATCCCGGCGCAAAAAGGGGGCAACATCCACGTGAGATTTTATCTTCTCTGAAGCCATCTTGGCTTGCCTCCTTTTGCTGTCTTCTTGGATTTCTCCTACGGGTGGATGGCTTTCCTGGGGAAAAGCTACTCATGGCAGACCCCTGCTGGACGGCTTCGGTGTTACGAGGAGGAGGAGGAACCCTCTTCCCTCTCCTTTTGTGGATGGGGACCATCTCGGTGGCCACATTCCAAGGGGCCAAAGAAGTCTGGGCTGCTAGTTGCCAAGATGTGTCCCAGCTGGGCAGAAGTCAGGCTAAGGAGAAGAAAGGAAAGCTTTGGGCCGTGTCATGCTCCAGCCATCCATTGGGCATGGGCATCTCTACTCCTATATGTACACATACACACATGTAAAAGACATACATACATGATCTACAAACATAGAATACATATATGTTTATATATAATACTTACACACATCTATGTCTAGAAAGGTAATACCAGAAATTGTGAGAGTATATATAATATACATATTACTCACATATAATATGTACAATATTATACATGTATAAAGTTACCTTTTATATGTATGTGTGTATATATTATACACACATGATCATATATGCCCATCTTTTTGGTTCATCCTTCATTTTCAAAGGGGAGAACTGACCTCACAGGGGGACGTCTCCCTTGGACTGAAGGGAGGCAGAGATGTATAACGTCATTGGTCACACTCTCTCTTCCAATCATTGAAGTCCAGTGGCCAGACAAAATCCAGGACAACTGCTGATGCCTGGGATGCAGTGGGTGACTCGTGCATCTTTGTTTCCTTCAAGCCTTTCTAAGTAAATTTTTCTTGTCCACCCTTTCTGCTGGGAGAAGTCTTTACATCCTTGGGATAGACATGCCCCAAATTCACCAAAGGAGCTGAGGCTTGTTGGTTACCCTCCATCCTTAAGCCTATCTGCTGAGATGGCACATGTGTGTATGTGTATAGGTATATGTATGCATGTGTGCACATATATGTACACATATATAGATGAGAAAGAGAAATGGAGAGATACACAGAGAGAAACAGAGAGACAGAATAAAAGAGAAAGAAAGGAAGGAAGGAAGGAAGGAAGGAAGGAAGGAAGGAAGGAAGGAAGGAAGGAAGGAAGGAAGGAAAGAAGGAA
>NW_025340273.1:0-1209 GCF_016433145.1 Gracilinanus agilis | reverse complement strand
AGGGCAGCTGGGTATCTCAGTGGATTGAGAGTCAGGCCTAGAGACGGGAGGTCTCTAGGTTCAAATCCTGCCTCAGACACTTCCCAGCTGTGTGACCCTGGGCAAGTCACTTGACCCCCATTGCCCAACCTTACCAGTCTTCCACCGAGGAACCAATATACAGAAGTTAAGGGTTTAAAAAAATTCTAGGTCACCTAAATAATTAAAAGATTTCACTTTACTCTATTTCTTTTATCTACTCTGCCAAAATCCAAGAAATAAGTTTGAGCACTCGTTTCTACCTCTCTACCACTCAGGATTTTTCAAATTCTTGAAATCTCATCTCTTTCCTGAGACTATTTTCTTCAAGTTTAGCAATGTTCTATTATTTGATAAATATGGTGGTCTTTTCTATGTCCTTATACTCCTTGACCTCCCAAAAGTTTGGCTTTGATATCATTTCCTGATTTTCTTCCTGTCTAATGATTCCTTTTCAAAATCCTTTGCTGGATCATCAAAAGTCTCCTAGTTCCTAAGTTTGTATATCTGTAAAGGTCTTCTGGATCAATCAATCAATTGGCATTTTTAAAGAAAAGACTATATTTACAATCTAGTTGGAAAAGGCAACACATAAACATATGGGATACACACATGCACATAAAAATTTGAAAAATACAAGAACATTTGCAATATTCAAAGAGTTGTGGAAATGAGGGAATCTTTTTATATACTGGGGTCATTGACAGTAGATTTTAAAGAAACGTAAATTCTAAAAGGTGAGGACAGAGCATATTCTTGATATGGCAGACATTCAGTGTCAAGACATGAGGATGAAAATAGGATCTTGTGTATGAGTGACAGTAAGAAGGTCACTTGGGCTAGACTGTAGTATGCATTAAGGAGAATAGAGTAGGATAAGACTGAAAATTACTAGAGTCTGATTGTTAAATATATTAGGTTCCAAAGAGAGAAATTCCTTTTAATAGTAGAGGTAATGAGGAGCCCAGTGAAGTTTGTTGAGAAAGAGAATGATACATTCAGACTTGAGTTTTAGAAAAACCAATTTTAGCATCTATGTGGAGTTCAATTGGATGGCGTGAAGGACTTTAGGCAAGAAGACTAATGAGGAAGCTGAATCACATTTTATTTTAATTATCTAATCTCTATGATCTTATTAATTTTCATAGGTTAAATTATTATCTATATTCTAATTCAATATCTATAGTATCT
>NW_025340272.1:0-3228 GCF_016433145.1 Gracilinanus agilis | reverse complement strand
ATTCAGGGGCAGCTGGATAGCTCAGTGGATTGAGAGCCAGGCCTAGAGACAGGAGGTCCTAGGTTCAAATCCGGCCTCAGACACTTCCCAGCTGTGTGACCCTGGGCAAGTCACTTGACCCCCATTGCCTACCCTTACCAATCTTCCACCTATAAAGTCAATATACAGAAGTTAAGGGTTTAAAATAAAAAAAAAATAATAAAAAAAATAAATTCAGAGAAAAAATTCAGGGAGAAACAACATGGGAGACAAGATCATGGGAAGGTTCCTTTTTCTGATGAATGGCACCTTAGAAATATTCCAGAGACCCCCTTGCAGGAGACCCCACCACCACAACCACCGATTATAATCCTTGATCACATCCAAGTTCCTCCTGCCATAACCCAGAAAGGAATAGGGAAAAAAGGGATTTGTCACCCAAGCTGTTTATAGAAGGAGGAGAGGGCTGGGGGAAACCCTGGAGAGAAGGAGATGGACCCATATAATGTTGACTGTTGGGAGTCAGTGGCCAGCCTCTCCTCCAGGCTGTGATCTGGGCTGCTTCTCTAGATCCCAGGACAGATAGTAGATGAGAGCAGCTACAGGGAACATTCCTTATCCCAGTTCTAAGGACAATCTACTAGCCTCTCCCCTGTTCAATCATCTCCCTCCTTTCTTCCCAACTGCCCCAGCCATGGGAACCTCTCTGCCCTGGCTCAGAGAACTTACCCCTCTCTCTGCCTATCTCCCAGTTGGGGACCCTGTTTCTTAGGGATGTCTGGAAGGAGTGCTGGTTTTAAGTGCCTGGAACTCAATCATCTGCCCCTTGCCCTATGGTGGAAGGAACCTATTTAAAAACCAACCCTCCACCACCACTCAGCCTGCCTGAGATTACTGGCCTGCAGATTTCCGAGGTCCCTCTGGTAAGAATTTCCTCTATAGCTATGACTAAAAGGGTTCACTCTACATGACCCTTTCCCAAAGTCCTCATCTTTCACTCATCTCTCTTTCATGTGTGCTCAGGAACTTGGGCTTCTTTAAAAAAAAAATCAAAAAATTTTCAATTAACAACAATTAATTTTCTCTCCATCCCATCCTCCTCTCATCCTGGAAAGAGGAAAACAAAACCCATGTAGTAAATATGCATAGTCAAGCAGAACAAATTCCTATATTAACCATGTCCCCCCAAAATTCTGCACCATCTGAGTCCATCACAGCTCTCTGTCAAAAGTAAATGGCAGGGGCAGCTGGGTAGCTCAGTGGAGTGAGAGTCAGGCCTAGAGACAGGAGGTCCTAGGTTCAAACCCAGCCTCAGCCACTTCCCAGCTGTGTGACCCTGGGCAAGTCACTTGACCCCCATTGCCCACCCTTACCAATCTTCCACCTATGAGACAATATACCAAAGTACAAGGGTTAAAAAAAAAAAAGTAAATGGCATACTTCATCTTAAGCCCTCTAGAATCATGGCTAATTACTATTAATAATAAATATTATTAATACTTATTAATTACCTTATTATTATCAATAAAAATAATAATTTATTTTATTCTCACAATAGCTCTGGGAGATAGGTACTATTATTATGATGATGCCCATTTTATAGAAGAGAAAATGAGCAGATGGTAGGTAACTGACTTGCCCAAGGTAACACTGATGGGGACAGTTAGGTGGCTCAGTGGATTAAGAGTGTAATAGGTATAGGCTTAACCCCAGTTTTTCCCCATAAGAAGAGCCAGGCCTTAAGGAAATGGGAGGTCCTGGGTTCAGAGCTGATGGAAGAGACTTCCTAGATGTGTGACTCTGGGCAAGTCACTTAACTTCCATGGCTTAGCTCTTACCACTCTTTTACCTTGGAACCAATAAACAGTATTGATTCTAAGATGGAAGGTAAGGGTTTAAAAAATTAATCCAAGTATCACTTGGTTACATGGGTATAGGATATGGGGTTCTGGTTTTAAAAGATTATTACAAAAGTGAATAATGTGGAAATAGGTTTTGAATGATAAACATGTATAACCCAGTGGAATTGCTTGTCAGCTCTGGGAATGGGGAGTGGAGAGGGGAGGGAGACAACATGTATCATGTAACCATGGAAAAAATTTAAAAATTAAATTAAAAAAATAATAATCCAAGGTCACCCTGATAGCGTTTGAAGTGGGATTTGAACTCAGTTCTTCCTGAGTCCAGGCCCAATGAGTCAACCAGCTGCTTCATTGTTCTTACAATGTTCTAAAGTCTTTCAAAGTTGATTGTCTACAATGTTATGGTTATTGAGTAAATAAATTGTTCTCCTGGTTCTGCTCACTTCACTCTGCATCATTTCATATAAGTCTTCTCTGACGTTGTACCATTTGTCATTTTTTAGTGGCCCAATAGCATTCCATTATCTTCACACGCCATCATTTGCTGAGCTATTTCCCAATTGGTGGATGCCTCCTCTGTCTCCTTTTCTTCACCACCAAAGAAAGGGCTGCTCACAAAAATGTCATCTTGTCCATATGGGTGCCTTTCCTTTCCTTTTTTAAAAATCTCTTTGGGATGACTTGTGGTATCACTGGGTCAGAGGGCACATACAGGTTAGTCCCTTTTGGGGCACTGTTCTTTCCAGACTAGCAGGACCAATTTGCAGCTCCACCAACAGTGCATTAATGTGACCCTTAGGCTTCTATTCCATTTGATTTTTTTCTTTAGATGCTTTCTTCTTGGAGGGGGAGGCCAATAATTTATTCCTGAGCAAAGAGACCAAGGGTAATGCTACAGGAGGGGGAGGTGAAGCTAGGTATAGAGAGGGACTTCTCCACAGAATTGTGAGGAATGATGGAGAGAGATAGGAACAGGACAGAGCAGGACAGCTGAGGTCCTCCATAATATATATTTCTCTTTCTAGGCTGGGGCATGAGGGAGAGGAAGTACCTGATCAATCTTGATGAATCCTGGAGTGGGCCTGAGGGCCAGGAGGGTACAGAATGATCATCTGGTCTGATGATTCCCCTCAATTTACCTATGGGGAAACTAAGGCCCAGAAAAATTAAATGATTTGTTTAAGATCACGTAGTAAGTAGTCTGATTTGAAAGCTCACCATCTAGGATAGCTAAAGTAGCACCATGGATGACCTGGGTTCCAATCTGACCTCAGACATTTCCTAGCTATGTGACTTTGGGCAAGTCACTTAACCCCCATTGCTTAGCCCTTGCCCTTCTGTCTTAGAGTTGTTATTATGGAAAGGAAAGGAAAGGAAAGGAAAGGAA
>NW_025340271.1:0-1042 GCF_016433145.1 Gracilinanus agilis | reverse complement strand
TTGGTTACAAATAAAAGCTATGGCAGCCATGCCTCTAAGATACGGTGGTGAGAAACCCACAAGCCCTCAGCAGCCTGCCTGGAGGCTTAAGGTAGCCTTCTTCAGGAACCTGACACATAGAGAAGTAAGGAATTGGGACAATGATTATAGAGAATATATGCATTTTTAATCCATGTGCATTTTCTCTGCAACTGGAATATGAGGCCCTTGAGAGCAAGGACTGATTTTTTTATGCCTTTATATCTCCCTTTCTTCAAATAGTGCCCAACATAGAATATGTACTTAATGAATGCTTATTGACTATTGTGAAGAGTGAATCAAACTCTCTTTGTCTATCAAACAGCAAATTTTAAGTTAAACAATCAAAAACGTAAGTAGGCTTACTTAGTACCTTACTTGACACTAAGTAAGAGAGTTGTAAGTCACTTACTCGAGTAAGCTCACACTTCCAAAGATCATCCCCCAACTTGGGCAGTGCTGGTCAAATTGGAAGACTGTGATTGGTTCCCAAAAAGTGAGGGAGCAACAGGAAATGATGTGGAGAAAACTGCTTTTAAAAGGCCAACTTGAGGATTCAGTGATTCTCTTAGCATTGGTGGGATGGACTGGAGGAGGAGACTCTTTCCCTGAATCCTGCTTCACCTTGGAATCGTGAGTGGAGTGATTCCTTCCTTGATTTTTTGGTGAAGAGACCCTCTATGCTCTTTGATACTTTGGTGGGACCCTTCAGCTTGAGTTCTGGTGAGATTCTTGTTGGTCTTAGCCCCAGTGGTGGATTCTTCAGTGGCTCCTGGCTCTTCTGATTTTGGCTTCCTAATTAGGACTTTGGATTCTGGTAAGATTAGCTTTTGGATTTGCATTTGAGGTCTGGAGTCATTAAGATTAAACTTAGGGTATTTTGTAGCTAGGCACTATTTTCTGTCTCTTTATCTACATTTTTCCACTTTCATTCTTTCTACATCTTTCTACATCATCTTGAGTTAAGATGTAATATTTTAAAATCAGTGACCACTATATTACTTTAGAATCCTCATATTTAGCA
>NW_025340270.1:0-1955 GCF_016433145.1 Gracilinanus agilis | reverse complement strand
TATATATATATATATATATTTTTTTTTTTTATCCTGGGACTCCATTCTAGGAGCATAGGGCCACAACCAGTAGGCAATGGGACACACAGTCGCTCAGGGTTGTCTGAGCCCGGACTTGAACCTAGGACCTTAGGTCTCTAGGCCTGGCTCTCAATCCACTGAGCTAGCCCAGCTGCCCCTACTTTAGGTTGCAGTTTCTTTAGCAGATGTAGTTTTTACAGGGTGGGGTTGCTAGCCCCACGCCCAACCCTCCTCCTTTTTTCATCCGGGCTAGGGACCGTCCTTGGCCCAGGAGTGGTAAGGGTGGGCAGTAGGGGTCAAGTGACTTGCCCAAGGTCACACAGCTGGAAGTGTCCGAGGCCGGACTTGAACCTAGGACCTCCAGTCTCTAGGCCTGGCTCTCAATCCACTGAGCCACTCAGTTGCCCCCAATTTATATATATAATAAATATAAAATATATTTCACATATATTTTATATAAAATATATATTATACATTATATGTAAATTATATGTATAACTTATATACATATAAATGGGGCATATTGAGTGTTCAGGGAGGCTTGGTGAATCCTTTTTAAGACTGCTCATCCACCTTTGGTGTCTACCTGTCACCCAACTCTCACCTGTGGTTCTAAGAAACTGTAGCATGTACAGTAGCCACACTCTAGTAGAACCATCTCAGAAGACAGGTTAAAACAGACTGATGGTAATCACTAGGCCTCAAACTCATTGGCAAGTTATGAGGGTATCCACCTCATATGGAAGTATGTAAAGACTTCCCCCAAAGACTCCAAGATCATCTACTGCATCCCAACTTTTGCTTTATCGTTGAACTTTGATGACTTTGGAAGAGAGAGTGAGCCTGACCACTTTGTGCCATTCTGCCTTACTAAAATCCAAATCACTCTTAAATCAAGATATGACCCTGTGACGCTAGCAAACTTCTTCAAAAACAAGGGAAAAACAACACCATGCAAAGCACCAAGGAGCCGGCATCCCTCCAGTCCTAGATCTTAGCTTTCTTGGTTGCTTTTCACATTTTAGTGGCATATGGAGAACTCCATAAATAAGGAGTTAGTAGTCCACTAACCCCCTAGATCTTCCTATTTATGAAGTGACAATGCCTTTAGGTCCCCAGTTAGTATCTTCTCCTCTAGTCCAAGTATGAGACAAGGTAGAGTCTAATAAATTCAGAATACAAAGTTACTCATATAATTTCTCTACCATGTAACACCAGCTGCCATAATTTTTAGGGTAGTGGTCATGCAAATACTTATCGCAAGCACTATAGTATGTAGGCGGTGACTATTATTAGGGTTCACATTGCCTGTGGGCACATGATTAAAACAATTCAACCAAGTCCTTTGTTTGTTCAAGGAGAGTCTTTAATCCATCCTTCCATTTACCTGCTGGATAAAGTGCTGGGCCTGCAGTCAAGAAGACTCATCTTACTGAATCCAAATCTGGCCTCAGACATTTACCAGCTATGTGACCATAGGCAAGTTGCTTAATCTTATTTGTCTCAGTTTCCTTTTCTATAAAATGAGCCGGAGAAGGAAATGGCAAACCACTCCAGTATCTTTGCCAAGAAGACTCCAAATGCAGTCATAAAGAATTGGACTTGACTAAAAACAACTGAAAAATCAATCCATTTAGCTGCAACTTCCTTCTTCTGGTTTTGCTTTTCATTAGAAGGCCTGGTTGGATACAATTCAATTTCTCTAGTACTACGTCCCTTTGTTGGTCTAACATTTAAAATACCCATTCACCAGTGCACTTCCTAAAATGTAGTGCCCAGAACAGAACCTAATTCTCTAGATAAGATCTAAAATTATCTCTCTGAAAATTTTTTTAAAAATTGAATCTTAATTATTTTTTTTTCTTCTATTTTTTTTAACATTTATTAATATTCATTTTTGACATGGTTACATGATTCATGCTCCACCTTTCCCC
>NW_025340269.1:0-1554 GCF_016433145.1 Gracilinanus agilis | reverse complement strand
CTCTCTCTCTCTCTCTCTCTCTCTCTCTCTCTCTCTCTCTGTTTTTTGGTCTCTACCTGTGATTTCATTCATGTTGGAAACTTTTTTTCAGATCCATATCAGCGACTATAATAATAGTTAATATGAATAATAGTAATAATAGCTAACACTTATAGAGCACTTATGATGTTTCAGGCACTGTGCTAAGTAATTACTATCTTATTTGATCCTCAAACCAACCCTGGGAGGTGGGTGCTATTATTATCCTCCTTTTAAATTTGAATAAACTAAAGCAAATTGAGGTTAAGTGACTTGCCCAAGGTCACAAAGCTAATATATTACTGAAACCAACTCTGAGGATTGTTGATCTAACTGAAAGGTGCCTTATTGACCCTATAATCTAACTCTGTATTTTTTTTTAGCTGGAGAAATTGAGGCCCAGAGAAGCGAAACAACTTACAAAAGGTCACACAGGTAGCAGGTACCATCCAGAATTGGAACTGAAGTCCAGCGATGGCAAGTTGGGAACTTGGGGTCAGTATTCTTTCCACTTTATCTTGTTGTGCTTTATAGCTATCTGGGGCAATTGAGAGCTTAAGGTAATTATTTTAGAATTTATCAGAGGCAAGGATTTGGACACAGGTCTTCTTAACTCTAAGACTGATTCTCTATTCCCCATATCTATCTGTGTCTAAGATCACTAAGGCTCGCATTCTCAGGTTGAGGACTCCACTTCTCCTCTCCTGCAAGGGATAAAGGAAATGGGGTCAAAACCCCAAGTATGCTTCTCATGGATATATACCCTAAGAGAAGGGAGAGAATGGACTTCAAGCTCTTCCCTCCCATGCTCACTCCCTTACTACATGGTGACACTTGCTGTGAATAAATGAGTCCTTCACCCCTTTCCCTCAAATAACTTTTTTTTTTAAATTTTTTTTTTATTTTAAACCCTTAACTTCTGTGTATTGACTTATAGGTGGAAGAGTGGTAAGGGTAGGCAATGAGGGTCAAGTGACTTGCCCAGGGTCACACAGCTGGGAAGTGTCTGAGGTCGGATTTGAACCTAGGACCTCCTGTCTCTAGACCTGGCTCTCAATCCACTGAGCTACCCAGCTGCCCCTCAAATAACTTTTTTAAACCCTTACCTTCTGTGTATTGGTTCTAAGGAAGAGGAGTGGTAAGGGTAGGAAATGGGGGTTCAGGGACTTGCCCAGGGTCACATAGATGGGAATTGTCTGAGGCCAGATTTGAACCTAGGACCTCCCATCTCTGGGTCTGGCTCTCAATCCACTGAACCGCCCAGCTGACCCTCCCCCCCCAAATAATTTCAAAGGCATAGCCAATGGAAAAAGGTTGCACCACTCAGTAGGGCATCATAGATTGTCTATCCATGTTTCAAGTCTCTTGTTTCTTAGAATCAGGTTATGAATGATGTTATTTTAGGGAGTTTAAAAAGGAGTTAAATACCATTTACACAAAGACAAGACAACCCCTGGGCTCAAAGAGTTCGCATTTTGCTGAGGGTACATATATGAAAATAACTAGGAGCATACTACATACAGTATGCTCCTAGTT
>NW_025340268.1:0-3824 GCF_016433145.1 Gracilinanus agilis | reverse complement strand
TCCCCCACTGCGCTGCCCCTCCCCCTCACCCAGACCTTCTCCCCCTCAGCCGGCTACTGCCTGACCAGCCTGGCCGCCGGCCTGGCCCTGCTGGGGGGTCTGAGCCAGGCCGGGCCGCCCCCCGCCAGTCCAGTGCAGGAGCTCCAGCGCGCCCTCAGCCTCTGGGAACAGCGAAGGCTCCCCCCGACCCAGGGCTGCCAGGTACGCCGGGGGCCCCCCGAAGGGCAGCAAAGAGTGGTCAGAGTTCGGGGGGGGCTGGGAACAGGGAGGGGGCGCAGGGGCTTCCCCAAGGCCTGGCACACAGGGAGTCCTTCCGTGCCGGCGAGAGATGACGCTGAGCAGACTTGGGCCCAGGCCTGGGCAGGGAGGCGGCTGGGGGGGGATGGGCCATGCGTGTGTGCAGACAGGTGGGGGGCTCTTCCTGGCCTCCAGAGCCCTTCGCTGCCCCCCAGGGCGGCCCCTTGTCCAGGCAGCCGTTGGCCGCTCGGCGGGGCTTCTGGAGCATTTTCTGGCTTCCAGCCCGGAGGCTGGTGAGCGGAGGATGATTGTCCCCATTTTCCAGGTCGGCACACGGAGGCCGGGGAAGCCTAAGGAGAGTCCCTTAACTGTCCTCCCTCCGAGCCTTTGCTCATCCCCGGCCCTCGGGGCATCCTAGGGCCCGGCCCGGTTCTTGGGGCCCGGCCCGGTTCTTGGGGGCCTTCGGTCCGGCTAACGGTGGCTCCTTCCCCCTGAGCAGCACCTCCTCCGGGTGGCTTACCAGGACCCCGTCCACGGCTGCACCTCCAAGACGCTGGCCCTGCCCCCAGGCTCCTCGGCGGCCGCCCTGGCCCGGCTCTGTGCCGCCAAGTTCCGGGTGTCGAGGCCCGAAGCCTTCGGCCTCTTCCTGCACGGCCAGGAGGGCTCCCTCCGCCTGGCGCCCGACGCCCTGCCCCACGCCCTGGCCGGCCCCGGCTACCTCCTCTACGGGCCGCTGGACGGAGCCCCCGAGGCTGAGGGGGGGGACCCCCAAGCGCAGGGAGCCGAGGAGGAGCTGGGGGGGGCCGTGAGGAGGGACCAAGGGCCCCCCCAGAGCCCTGCTGAGTGACCCAATAAAAACGTTTGTCAGCACGTCCCGCGTCAGGCGCTCGGGCTGGGGGAGGGGAGCGCGGCCGAGGGGCTCCTCGCTGCCCCCCGGGAGCTCGGCGGGCTGGACGGGAAGGGAAGGAAGCCCGAAGGGTCTGCCCAGAGCGTCCACCCCGGCTGGGGCGCCACGGCCTGAGGAGGAAGAGCCTGGGCCGAGCCCCCCGGAGGGCCCCGTCGCGGCCGGCTTTCCAGGCTCTGACGAGGCCGCTTTGGTGTCAGGACGGGCAGGAAGGAGGGCCCAGAGGGGGCTTTGGGGCAAGCCTGGGCCCCGGCCAGTGCCGCCTCGGCCCCCCTCGCCTGGGGCAGCGGCTCGGCCCGGCTTCTGGCTGACAGAAATGATCCCCCAGAAGTCCTGCCGGAGCAGCGGTCAGCCCAGGCGGCCGCCCAGCAGCCCCGATCCCTGCCGGCCCCCCACGTGTCCAGTGCGGCTACGCCTGGCAGAGTGGGAAGGTCGGCCGCCAGCCTTGGGGGACCCCCAGAGCCCCCCGTTCTGTAGACCTGTCCGAGGCCCAGGCAGGACGGGCGGCGCCATGCCAGCCGCATCCCAGCGAGCTTAGCCGCACACGCCCGGGGAGGCTGGACCTGCAGGGGGATGTCCTGGGTTCCAATCCGGCACCTCACATGGACCCTGCCGGGTGGCCTTGGGGAGTCGCTGAATGGCCTCCAAACGCCATTTCCTGCTCTGTAAAGTGAAGCTGCCGACCAGGAGGGAATCCCGACCGACTCTTGCTCCTTTGTGCCCGGAGAAAATGGCCAGAAAGCACTTGTGAGCCTTGAAGGCCGGAAAAGATCACAATTGTCCCCATTGAACAGGTGAAGAAACTGAGGCGCAGAGTCCGTCCCCCAAAGCCGCAAGGGTCGCCCCTCCTCCCCGAGAGGCGGCCAGAGCCCCCTGGAGGAGCCCCAAACCTGGTCTGCCGGCTTCCTGCCAGGGCCCAGGCCTTTGGGTCAGCGTCTCTCAGGGACTCTCCCCTGGGCCAGCAGGGGGCGCGCCTGCTCTATCCATCGGACCCCGAGAGTCTACTCTCTTGGCCCAGGAGCCCCCGATACCCCGCCAGCTCTTCATGGCACAAATGGGTAAACTGAGGCCCCGGCCCCGTCACCCCTGCCCAGTCCCAGGAGCCTCCAGGAAGGGGGAGCCGGGCCGGACCTCGGGCCTCCTCCACCAGCTCCGACCCCTCCCCCTCCCGCCGGCACTTCCTCCCTTCTCACGTCCAGGCCTGGGAACTGCTGGGGCGGCCGCCGGCTATTCCTGGGGACGCGGAGCCCCGCGGCGCCCCCTCGCTCCCCGGGGACCGGCCCCTCCCTCCTCCCGGGCCAGGCGCTCCCCACGCCCAGCTCCCTCATCTACTGCAGCAGGGGCCCCGGCCCAGGACCCGGGTTCGAATTCTGTTTCACAGATCTGGTCCCGCTCTCCGGGCTCCGGCCGCTCCTGGGAAGAGGAGCCTCGGTGGCGGCCCTCCGGGGACGGGAAAGCGTCCCGGAACGAATCGAGAGCCGGGAGGGGAGGGGCCGCTGGGGGGGCTCTAGAGCAAGGCGGCCCCTCGCATCTGCGCACATTGGAGCGGCCGCCTCGGCACACAGTAGGTGATTCACGCCCCGAGTTCCAGTCCAGCCTCAGCCCTCGGGCTCCCGCCTCAGTTTCCTCCCAGCCCCGCAGCCTCGTCCCTCAGGAGCTGCCTGCAGAGGCTCCTCCGGCTTTGAGCACTTCCAGATGCCCCAGAAAGGGGGCGGGGCTTCCGCCCTCTGCGCTGCCCACGGGGGAGCCGGACCCCTGGCCGGGGAGGGGAAGGAGCGAGGCAGGCCTGGGCGGGGTGGCCTGAACTCATCAGATTCCAGCCTCGGTGACTCATGGGGGAACGCCTGGAGGTGGGGGATGACGGAGGAGCCGGGAGGGAGAGCGTGTGACGGAGCTGGAGGGCTTCCTGGAGGAAGAGGCGTGCGGCCGCCCGAGGAATGGGCTAGGAGGCAGGACGCCTGGCTGTGACCCTGGCCAAGTCACTTCCCCAGGCCGCCTCGGCTTCCTTGTCCGCCGGAAGCAGCGCCCCGGGGGGGGGGGTCTCTCGGGCGTCCCCACGCTGCGGGCTGCTGCCACGTTCGGGCGTTTCTCTCTTGAGTTTGCTCTCGATTCGCTCGGAGCCCCCTCTGGGCATCTCGTCACTTCGGAACCCACGACCTCCCGTCCCTGAGCCCGCCGTGCCTCCTCGCTGGACCCCCGTCGGGGGTTTCCTTGGGACGGACGCTGGAGCGGTCGCCCATTTCCAGCTCCTTTTACAAAGGGGAAACTGAGGCAAAAGGGGAGGGGACGTGCCCAGGCTCACGCAACCAGGAAGTGTCTGAGGCTGGATTTGAACTCGAGTCTTCCTGGCCTCGTTTCCAGGAATCTCTGCCCAGCCGGTGAGCAGCCCCGAAGGGCGCCCCGAGGGCCTGCAGGGCTCCCCTACGAGGCCTGGGAAGCCCTTCCTGCGCACACGGCCCTCCGGACACCCGCCCACAGGGCCGGTCCACCGCCCGCCGAGCGCTCGCACCCAGTACCCGGCGGAGGGGTCCGGGTCCTCCGGGCTGCCCGCATTCCCTGACAGCAATCACGGAGGCCGCCTCGGCGCTGGTGGGCTTCGCTCTTTCAGCCGCGCCTGTGGGGGCAGCCGCGGCTGGCAGGGGGCGGCCTTGTTCGTAAAGGCTGGGCCCAGAATGCCCTGGGG
>NW_025340267.1:0-1061 GCF_016433145.1 Gracilinanus agilis | reverse complement strand
GTCTAGTGTAGAGGGTGATCTATGGATCCTTTCAATGTTTATATTGCCCTCTTGTTGTAGAACTTCAGGGCAATTTTGCTGAATAATTTCTTTTAGTATGGAGTCCAAGTTTCTATTAATTTCTGCTTTTTCAGCAGAATGATTCTCAAATTGTCTCTTCTAGACCTGTTTTCTTGGACTGTCACTTTCTCATTGAGATATTTCATGTTTCCTTCTATTTTATCAGTCTTTTGACTTTGTTTTATTTGTTCTTGCTGTCTTGAGAGATCATTAGCTTCTAATTGCTCAATTCTAGCCTTTAGGGACTGGTTTTCGGCTAAAATCTTTTGGTTTTCGGCTATGATCTTTTGGTTTTCCTTTTCAATCTGGTCATTTCTGGTGTTCAATTTGCTTATCAATTCATTTGGTTTCTGAGCCTCACTTTCCAATTGCAAAAGTCTGCCTTTTAAACTGTTATTTTCTTGCCAGATCTCTTCCATCTTTCTTATCATCTGAGATTTGAACTCTTCAATAGCTTTTGACCAGTTTTCATTATTTTGGGAAGGTTTGGATATGATTACTTGTTTGTTCTCCTTGGTTGTCTGGATTTTCTCTGTGTAAAAGTTGTCGAGTGTTACAGAATAGGCAATTTTCAGATAAAGAAATGAAAAGTATCAATAAGCACATGAGAAAGTGTTGTAAATCTCTAATAATTAGAGAAATGCAAATCAAAACAACTCTGAGATATCACATCAAACCTAGCAGATTGGCTAAAATGATAGAAAGGGAGAGTAATGAATGTTGTAGGGGATGTGGCAAAATTGGGACATTAATGCATTGCTGGTGGAGTTTTGAACTGATCCAACCATTCTGGCTGGCAATTTGGAACTATGCTCAAAGGGCTATAAAAGAATGCCTGCCCTTTGATCCAGCCATACCATTGTTGGTTTTGTACCCCAAAGAGATTATAGATAAACAGACTTGTATGAAAAAATTTATAGCTGTGCTTTTTGTGGTGGCAAAAAACTGGAAAATGAGGGTATGCCCTTCAATTCGGGAATGGCTGAACAAATTGTGGTATA
>NW_025340266.1:0-2161 GCF_016433145.1 Gracilinanus agilis | reverse complement strand
GAGGAGAGAGAAACAGGTAGATAGCCAGACAGAGATATATCTCATGTGATGAGATAGAAACAGAGTGTTATCATCCCCATTTGACAGAAGGGGAAATCTCAGACAAGGGAAGTGATTTTCCCAAGGCATCTTGCAGGAAATGGTTCCTAAGCTCATTTTTAAAGGGAGCTAGAGATTCCCAGAGGCAGAAATGAGAATGAAGAATATTCCTGGCCTAGTGGGATAGTCTAGGTGGAAGATAGATTGTCCTGGAGTTCCCTATCATTGCTGGCCAAAATGTGATTGGGAAATCTCAGTGTAAATAGTTTGTTTAAAAAAAAAAAAACTCTCAAAAAAGAAAGAGGAAAACACCACCTATCAGAGTACCAACAAAAATTCAAATCCACAAAATCCCAAGAGGATCCCACTTACTTATAGGGCACTGCCTGCTGATATAAACACCACCATTACCAAAGTCTGGCCCCTTCTGGGGAAACGGAGGCCAAATATGTCCTTTGTGAGTCTCTAAGTTATTCCTGATCCCACCTCCTTCCTCATAGGACTTAGAGCTGGAAATTATCTAGTCCTCATCCCTTGTTTTACAGATGAGTAAGCTGAGGCCTGGGGTGTAGGTGTCACTTGCCCAGGGTTGTAGTTAGTAAGTGATGGAACCAGAATTTGAATGTCACATCAGCCCCTCTCACCACATCCCATCACTTCTCTGCAGCATCCAAAAGACACAAGCCAGCCAACCTTGGCACTCAGCACATCCTTGTTGACTGACACTCTAAAGTCTAGGGCCTCTCCTTTGCCAGAGGCCCAAAGAGAAAAGGAAACAGGCTAATTCAGGGAAATGGCATCAGCTGCAAGGCCCACATGTGGAAAGCGATTTGCATGTTGGTACAGAATTCTTCCCATTTCCTCCTAAAGCCCCGGAGCCTTCACAGTGGGTAAGTGACCCCACGGAGAGCTCTGGCGATATGATTTGTTTTTATTTATTCCTCTATTACTGTGTGCATTCATTGGTTTCCTGCCGAGCCTGTCCTCCAGCAGCCCCAAGGCTACTCTGAGCATTAGCTCTAAAGTGCAGACAGCTGGGAATTTTTTTTTTTAACTTTCAGCAGAGAACAAATCTGAGAGAATGCTTAAAAAAAAAAATCTTAGATCCCAGAGTGTCAGAACTGGAAGGAAATGGAAAGCTCATCAAGTCCAGTGCCCTCCTTCCATAGATGAGGATGCTGAGCCCCACAGCACTTTACCCATAGAATTGTAGTACAGAAAAGGGCCAGAGAACAAGGAAAGCCATGGACAAGAGGAAGGGACCATACCTAGAATATAGAATTTAGACCCTCCAGGAATCAAACAGAGTAGCCCATAAGAACTGGGAGAGGCCTTAGAACAGAGAATGTCAGAGCTGGGAGAGACCTTAGAACACAGAATGTCAGAGCTGGGAGAGACCTTAGAACAGAGAACGTCAGAGCTGGGAGAGAACTTAGAACAGAGAATGTCAGAACTGGGAGAGACCTTAGAACAGAGAATGTCAGAGCTGGGAAGACCCTTAGAACAGAGAATGTCAGAGCTGGGAAGACCCTTAGAACAGAGAATGTCAGAGCTGGGAGAGACCTTAGAATAGAGAATGTCAGAGCTGGGAGAGAGCTTAGAACAGAGAATGTCAGAGCTGGGAGAGACCTTAGAACAGAGAATGTCAGAGCTGGGAGGGAGCTTAGAACCCAGAATGTCAGAGCTGGGGGAGAGCTTAGAACAGAGAATGTCAGAGCTGAGGGAGAGCTTAGAACAGAGAATGTCAGAGCTGAGGGAGAGCTTAGAACAGAGAATGTCAGAGCTGGGAGAGACCTTAGAACAGAGAATGTCAGAGCTGGGAGAAACCTTAGAACAGAGAATGTCAGAGCTGGGGGAGAGCTTAGAACAGAGAATGTCAGAGCTGAGGGAGAGCTTAGAACAGAGAACGTCAGAGCTGGGAGGGACCTTAGAACAGAGAACGTCAGAGCTGGGAGGGACCTTAGAACAGAGAACGTCAGAGCTGAGAAGGACCTTAGAACAGAGAACGTCAGAACTGAGAGAGACCTTAGAACAGAGAATGTCAGAGCTGGGAGAGACCTTAGAACAGAGAATGTCAGAGCTGGGAGAGACCTTAGAACAGAGAATGTCAGAGCTGGGGGAG
>NW_025340265.1:0-1160 GCF_016433145.1 Gracilinanus agilis | reverse complement strand
GTTTAGATCAACATCTCATACCCTATACCAAGATAAATTCAGAATAGGTGAATGACTTTAATATAAAGAAGAAAACTATAAGAAAATTAGGTGAACATAGAATAGTATACCTATCAGATCTATGGGAAAGGGAAAATTTTAAAACCAAACAAGAGTTAGAAAAAATTACACAATGTAAAATAAATCATTTTGATTATATTAAATTAAAAAGGTTTTGTACAACAAAAACAATGTAGTCAAAATCAGAAGGGAAACAACAAATTGGGAAAAAATCTTTATAACAAAAAACTCTGACAGAGGTCTAATTACTCAAATATACAAGGAGCTAAATCAATTGTTTAAAAAATTAAGTCATTCCCCAATTGATAAATGGGCAAGGGACATGAATAGGCAATTTTCAGATAAAGAAATCAAAACTATCAATAAGCACATAAGAAAGTGTTCTAAATCTCTAATAATTAGAGAAATGCAAATTAAAACAACTCTGAGGTACCACCTCACACCTAGCAAATTGGCTAAAGTGATAACAGTAATGAATGTTAGAGGAGATGTGGCAAAATTGGGACATTAATGCATTGCTGGTGGAGTTGTGAACTGATCCAACCATTCTGGATAGCAATTTGGAACTATGCCCAAAGAGCTCTAAAAGACTGTCTGCCCTTTGATCCAGCCGTACCATTGCTGGGTTTGTACCCCAAAGAGATTATAGATAAACAGACTTGTTCAAAAATATTTATAGCCTCACTTTTTGTGGTTGCAAAAAACTGGAAAATGAGGGTATGCCCTTCAAATGGGGAATGGCTGAACAAATTGCGGTATGTGCTGGTGATGGAAAACTATTGTGCTCAAAGGAATAATAAACTGGAGGAATTCCATGTGAACTGGAAAGACCTCCAGGAATTGATGCAGAGTGAAAGGAGCAGAGCCAGAAGAACATTGTACACAGAGACTGATACACTGTGGTAAAATCGAATGTAATGGACTTCTGTATTGCCAGCAATCCAATGACCCAGGACAATTCTGGGGGATCTATGGAAAAGAATGCTCTCCACATTCAGAGGAAGAACTACAGGAGTGGAAACACAGAAGAAAAACAACTGCTTGAACACATGGGTTGATACGGACATGATTGGGGATGTAGACTCAAAATGACCACACCA
>NW_025340264.1:0-1049 GCF_016433145.1 Gracilinanus agilis | reverse complement strand
GTCTGCCCCTCTGCCTGAGGTTCCTTCAGCAGTCTTTGGGGCTGCTTCCACTGCCGCGCTGGGTCTGCACGGGGTCCTCACTGGAGGTCCAAGCCTGGGCTGGAGATCGTTATTCAAGCCTAGGGCACTGCCTTTGCCTGCGCTGCTGCTCTTAGGGCCCTGCTTTCACCCCCGCAGAAGGTAGTGAAAGTCTGTGGGCTGGAGATCTTTATTCGCCCCTGAGGCGATGCCTTCAGTGCTTGGGAAAGGCCGCGTTTTAGGGGCCTTTGTCCCGGCCGGAGGTGGTGCCTTCACCCACGTGGGCGCTCAGGGAGAGTCCCAGCCCCCTGGGGTCCCTCGTCTTGCAGCGCACAGGTACGGGCTCAGGGGCTGCCAGTGATTATCTGGTTGCCCCAGTCCTGTTTACCGGCTTGTGTGGTGTGGGGGGTGGGGGAGGGGCTTCTTCCTCTCGCGTTCTAGTGAGAGCTGTTTCACCCCTTTAAAGTGTGGAAATGCCCCGATTCTGCGTACCTTCAATGCTGCGCCCTGTTGTGGGGTTCCTTCGTTCCTCTGGACTCGTTTTTATTTCCCCTTGAGGGGTCCTGTGTGGTTCGGTCAGGAGAGATCAAGCAGCTGCTCCTTACTCTGCCGCCATCTTAACCGGAAGTCCCTATTCTACTTTTTAATGCTTTAAGCCCATAAATAAGGTTCCAAGAAAGCCTCCCCTTGTGCCCAAGAGCTCAGGCCCTGCTGGGCCCCCAACGTAGTCTGGCTGGCTCAGGGGGAGGTGAGGAGTGAGGGAAAGGGAATAGCCGGCCTTCCTTCCAAGGCCTCTGAGACCTCCGTCTGAAATGGGGAAAGAGCTCTGATCCACCTCCCCTTCTGGCCTACGCCAAGGCGATCTCTCAGAGCCCCGAGAAGCCAGCAGCCAAGGCATCCCCAGCCCCTGGACTGAAGAAGCCCCACTGCTACTGTTCCTCTACCGGAGGGGACAGGCTGCTGGGCAGGCGCAGCTCTCTCTCGGCTGTCTGGCCTTGGCCTCTCGGCCCCTTGGAGAGAAGCATCTGTCA
>NW_025340263.1:0-2749 GCF_016433145.1 Gracilinanus agilis | reverse complement strand
TCTACAAGCTTCTTAGTTGATTCTCTAGGATTTTTTAAGTAGACCATCATATCATCTGCAAAGAGTGATAGCTTAGTCTCCTCCTTGCCTATTTTGATAGGCAATTCAATTTCTTTTTCTTCTCTAATTGCAACTGCTAGTGTTTCTAGTACTATGTTGAATAATAGAGGTGATAATGGGCATCCTTGTTTCACTCCTGATCTTATTGGGAAGGCTTCAATTTATACCCATTGCATATGATGTTTGTTGATGGTTTTAGGTATATATTGTTTATTATTTTTAGGAAAGGTCCTTCTATTCCTATACTTTCCAGGGTTTTCAATAGGAATGGATGCTTTATTTTGTCAAAGGCGTTTTCAGCATCTATTGAGATAATCATGTGATTTTTGTTTCTTAGACTGTTGATATGGTCAATTATGTGGATGGTTCTCCTAATGTTGAACCATCCTTGCATTCCTGGTATAAATCTCACCTGATCATGGTGGATGATCTTCTTAATTACTTGCTGGAATCTCTTTGCTAGTATTCTATTTAAGATTTTTGCATCTATGTTCATTAGGGAGATTGGTCTGTAGTTTTCTTTCTCTGTTTTTGATCTCCCTGGCTTTGGAATCAGTACCATATTTGTGTCATAAAAGGAATTTGATAGGACTCCTTCTTTGCTTATCATATCAAATAATTTGTATAGTATTGGGATTAGTTGCTCTTTGAATGTCTGATAAAATTCACTTATGAATCCATCAGGCGCTGGCGATTTTTTCTTAGGGAGTTCTTTGATGGCTTGTTCAATTTCTTTTTTTTATATGGGATTATTTAGATATTCTATTTCTTCTGCTGTTAATCTAGGCAGTTTATATTTTTGTAAATATTCATCCATATCTCCTAAATTGTTATATTTATTGCCAATTAATTGGGAGAAATAGTTTTTAATGATAGCTTTAATTGCCCCTTCATTAGAGGTGAGGTCTCCCTTTTCATCTTTGATACTGTCAATTTGGTTTTCTTCTTTCCTTTTTTTTTATTAGATTGACCAGTACTTTGTCTATTTTATCTGTTTTTTCAAAATACTAGCTTCTAGTCTTATTTATTAATTCAATAGTTCTTTTACTTACGATTCTATTAATTTCTCCCTTGATTTTTAGTATTTTTAATTTAGTTTTCATCTGGGGATTTGTAATTTGCTCAATTTCTAATTTTTTGAGTTGCATGCCCAATTCATTAATCTCTGCGCTCTCTAATTTGTTAATATATGTACTCAAGGATATAAATTTCCCCCTAAGTACTGCCTTGGCCGTATCCCACAGAGTTTGTTAGGATGTTGCATCATTGTCATTCTCTTCAATGAAATTGTTGATTGTTTCTATGATTTCTTCTTTGACTAATTGGTTTTGGAGAATCATATTATTTAATTTCCAATTAGTTTTTGATTTTCCTGTCCAGGTGCCCTTACAAATTGTTATTGTTATTGCATTATGATCTGAGAAGTTTACATTTATTATTTCTGCTCTTTTGCATTTGTTTGCAATGATTCTATGCCCTATAACATGGTCAATCTTTGTGAATGTACCATGTGCAGCTGAGAAGAAGGTGTATTCCTTTTTGTCCCTATTTATTTTTCTCCACGTATCTATTAAATCTAATTTTTCTAAGACTTCATTCCCCTCCTTTACCTCTTTCTTATTTATTTTTTGGTTTGATTTATCTAGATTTGAAAGAGGAATATTTAGATCTCCCACTATTATGGTCTTACTATCTCTTTCCTTCTTGACCTCTGCCAGTTTCCCCTTTATGAATTTGGATGCTATGCCACTTGGTGCATACATATTGAGCAGTGTTATTTCCTCATTGTTTATACTGCCTTTAATTAGGATGTAATGACCTTCCCTGTCTTTTTTAATCAGATCTATTTTTACTTTGGCTTTGTCAGAAATCATAATAGCCACTCCTGCCTTCTTTTTCTCATTTGATGCCCAAAAGATTTTGCTCAAGCCCTTAACCTTAAACTTGTGTATGTCCACCTGCCTCATATGTGTTTCTTGTAAACAACATATGGTAGGATTTTGGTTTCTAACCCACTCTGCTTTTGCTTCCATTTCATGAGCGAGTTCATCCCATTCATATTCAATTATAATTATCATTTGTGCATTTGCTGACATTTTTGTATCCTCCCCTAGTTCTACCTCTTCTTCTTACACTATTTCCTTTAAATCAGTGGTTTGCTTTAAATCTGTATCCCTTATCCCCTCCCTTGATTAACTTCCCTTTCTACCCCCTCCCTTATTATTCATCTCTTTTTGTTTTTAAAAGCCTAATGAATTCCTTCCCTCTTCTTCTCCCCTCCCTTTTTTGACATCCCCACTCCCCTGCTCCCCTTGTTTTATCCCTTCTGACTTTCTCAGTAGGGTTAGATAGAGTTTTATATCCCAATGGATAGTATAGCTACTCTTCCCTCTCTGGGTTGATTACACTGAGAGGAAGGTTTAAATATTACCTCTTAATGCTCTCTTCCTCTCCTTCTTATAATAGTATTTGTCCCCTCTCCTTCCCATGCCCTCTTTGTGTGTAATATCATATCCTATTTTTCTTATTCTCTCAAGTTTCTCTTGGTGTCCCCTACTATTCACCGCCCTCTTTCCCACCTCCCATTTCATCTTTGACCATTTAGTATTCCACCCTCTCCCTGTGAATTATTCTTCTGATTGCTATAATAGTGAATACTATAATAGTGAGTAGAGTTCACTACAGAGAA
>NW_025340262.1:0-2145 GCF_016433145.1 Gracilinanus agilis | reverse complement strand
ATCACCCTTTATTTCTAATCATATATCCTTTGACATTCCCTTTGCTTGTGATGTCAGATGTTTGTCTGTCTGGGCCTAGCTTTATGTCATACTGTTTTCCAGTTTTTCTAGTTGTTTTTGTCAAATAGTGGGTTCTCCTTACAAAAACCTGGATCTTTGGATTTGTCAAACACTAGGTTACTATGGTCATTTTCTGCTGCATTTTGAGTGCCTAATCTATTCTATTGATCTACTACTCTATCTCTTAGCCATCATTATCAGATTGTTTTGATGGTTGTTGCTTTATAATACAGTTTGAGATTTCATACAACTATGCCACCTTCCCTCATTTTTTTATTCTCTTAAAATTCTTGGCCTTTTGTTCTTCCAGAAAAGTTTTATTACTACCTTTTCTAGCTTTATGAAATAATTTTTGGGTAGTTTGATTGGTATGGCACTGAATAGGTAAATTAATTTAGGTAGAATTGTCATTTTTATTTGTTTTATGAGTAATTAACATTTGTTTAGATATGACTTTATTTGTGTGAAAAGTATTTTATGGTTGTGCTCATATAGTTCCTGATTTTGTCTTGACAGGTAGACTCTTAGGTATTTTATACTGTCTACAGTATTTTGCATGGGATTTCTCTTTCCATCACTTGCTTGGGCTTTCTTGGCATGCTCATGATGGATGTGAGTTTATTTTATATCCTGCCATGTTGCTAACGTTGTTCCTTGTTTTGATGAGTTTCTTCTTATTGCTGTACATTTCTAGTACAATATTGAATAGTAGTGGTAATGATGGGCATCCTTGCTTTGCTCCTTATTTTCTAACTTGTCTTCATTACAGATAATGTTTGCTGATGGTTTTAGGTAAATTCTTTTTATCATTTTGAGGAATGTTCCATTTTTCCAGTGTTCTTGGTTGTTGAAAGCCTTTTCTGCATCTATTGAGATAATGATTTCTGTGGGGATTGTTATTGATATGGTTAGTTATGCTGATAACACTTTGTTAACACTACATCTATTTGCATGGCAATCCAGTCTCAGACAAAGAGGAAGCTTCTCCCTCCCAAGACAGCCCATTCTGATTTTGGAGGACTTCAAATATAGGCAAATTTTTCCTGGCATTTCTCTTCCATCCACACATCTTTCTCCTTTTTCTGTCTACTAGAGTCAATCAGAAGAAGTCTGATCTCTCTTCTCCATGATGTCATTTAAAGGACAGACCTCATGGTCCTTTTTGATTCTTCCCTTCTCTAGCCCAAGCATGATTCTCATGGCATAGACTGAAGGCCCATTGCCACCTAGTTGCTGTCCTCTGGATACTGTCCACATGATCAATAACTTTCTTAAGCTACTGTGCCCAGGATAGCCTACAACACTGCAGATATATTCTGACCAGGGCAGAATCCCATTGATAAACAAGTCTTCAATCTTCCCAGGCACATTCAAGTTCTCCTCTTAAAAAGATTTATCTAACTCTGTAGTACCTAGCTAGAGAAGACGGCAATACTGTTATTTAATCATTTTCAGTTGTCTATGTATTCTGCATCAGCAGTGTTGTATGTCATAATTATCTTGGTGTTCATCACATCATTTAGCACCTTGGCAGAGGCTAGTGAAGGGAAGGGAGATATAGAGGACAGGTAGAGGAGGAGAAAGAGAGAGAGAGTTATAAACAGAGAGATAGAGGAGTCAGGAGGAGAGACAGACAAATGTATAGATATAGCAAGGAGGGAGAGGAAAGATGGAGGATAGAGAAGAGATAGAGTGTAGAGATAAAGGAGAGAAGAAGACAGGTAGGGGATAGAATATAGTGATTGAGGAGATGGGAGAAGAGATGGGAAGAGAAGAGGATAGAGAAAGTATAGCTGTAGAGAGGAGTGGAGATATAGAGATGGTGGAGAGAGGAGATAGAGTATCAATACTGAAATCAGGAGAGAGGGAGGATAGAGGAGAAAGGATTAGGGGAGATAGAGATAGATATGGAGGAGAGGTAGAGGAGAGGAGAGTTGGAGAATAGATATAAGATAGAGGAAGGAGGGGAGATAGTTATAAGAGAGAAAGATAGGGGTTTGGGGAGACAGAGATATCTACAAGGGAGATACCAGAGGGAAGATAGATGTGAGGACAGAGGCAGAGAGGAGAGGTAGAGTATAGAAA
>NW_025340261.1:0-3713 GCF_016433145.1 Gracilinanus agilis | reverse complement strand
TGGTGCATATATATTGAGCAGTGTTATTTCCTCATTGTTTATACTGCCTTTAATCAGGATGTAATGACCTTCCCTGTCTTTTTTAATCATATCTATTTTTACTTTGGCTTTGTCAGAGATCATGATAGCCACTCCTGCCTTCTTTTTCTCATTTGATGAGATTTTGCTCAAGCCCTGAACCTTAAACTTGTGTATGTCCACCCGTCTCATATGTGTTTCTTGTAGACAACATATGGTAGGATTTTGGTTTCTAATCCACTCTGCTATTTGCTTCCGTTTTATGGGCGAGTTCATCCCATTCACATTCAGAGTTATAATCATCAGTTGTGCATTTGCAGACATTTTCGTTTCCTCCCCTATTCCTACCCCTTCTCCTTAAACTATTTCCTTTAAAACCAGTGGTTTGCTATTAAGACCCTATCCCTTATCCCCTCCCTTGACTAACTTCCCTTTCTACCCCCTGCCTTGTTTCCCGCTCCTTTTTGTTTTTTAAAGACCAAATGAATTCCCTCCCCATTCTTCTCCCCTCCCTTTTTTTGACCTCCCCATTCCCCTGTTTCCCTTGATTTATCCCTTCTGACTTTCTCAGTAGGGTTTGATTAGAGTTTTATGTCCCAATGGATAGTATAGCTACTCTTCCCTCTCTGGGTTGATTACACTGAGAGTAAGGTTTGATTATTACCTCTTTATGCTCTCTTCCTCTCCTTCTTATAATAGTATTTGTCCCCTCTCCCTCCCATGCCTTCTTTGTGTGTAATAGAATATCCTATTTTTCTTATTCACTCAAGTTTCTCTTGGTGTCCCCTGCTATTCACCCCCTCTTTCCCATCCCCCATATCATCTTAGATTATTTTGTGTTCCACCCTCACCCTGTGAATTATTCTTCTGATTACTATAATAGTGAATAGAGTTCACTACAGAGAATTATACATAACATTTCTCTACATAGGAATACAGATAATTAGATCTTACTGAGGCCCTTAAAAAGGCAAATTTAAAAATTATAAGTTTTCTTTCTTTCCCCTCTGTTTCTTATTTACCTTTTCATGTTTCTCTCGATTTTTGTGGTTGGATATCAAACTTTCCATTTAGCCCTGATCTTTTCTGTGCAAATACTTGGAATTCTTCAATTTTGTTGAATGCCCATACTTTCCCCTGGAAATATATAGTCAATTTTGATGGGTAGTTGATCCGTGGTTGCAGGCCCAGCTCTCTTGCCTTTCTGAATATTGTATTCCAAGCCTTATGGTCTTTTAGCGTGGAGGCTGCCAGATCCTGTGTGATCCTGATTGGTGTTCCTTGATATTTGAATTGTCTTTCTGGCTTCTTGTAAGATTTTTTCTTTTGCTTGAAAGCTCTTGAATTTGGCAATTATATTTCTGGGCGTTTTCTTATCTGGATCGAATGTCGTGGGTGTTTTATGAATCCTTTCAATGTCTATATTGCCCTCTTGTTATAGGACTTCAGTGCAATTTTGCTGAATAATTTCTTTTAGTATGGAGTCCAGGTTCCTATTAATTTCTGGTTTTTCTGGAAGACCAATTATTCTCAAATTGTCTCTTCTAGACCGGTTTTCTTGGTCGGTCTCTCTCTCATTGAGATATTTCTCATTTCCTTCTATTTTTTCAGTCTTTTGACTTTGTTTTATTTGTTCTTGTTGTCTTGAGAAATCATTAGCTTCTAATTGCTCAATTCTAGCTTTTAGGGACTGGTTTTTGGCTCTAAACTTTTCGTTTTCAGCTATGATCTTTTGGTTTTCTTTTTCAATCTGGTTCACTTTGCTTATCAGTTCATTTGATTTCTGAGCCTCACTTTCCAATTGCAAGATTCTACCTTTTAAACTTATTTTCTTGCCAGATCTCTTCCATCTTCCTCAGAATTTCAGTTTTGAACTCTTCCATAGCTTGTGACCCATTTTCCTTATTTGAGGAGGGTCCGGATGCTTGTTTGTTCTCCTCCTCTGTTTGCTCGGTTGTCTGGATTTTCTCTGTGTAAAAGTTGTCGAGTGTTAAAGACTTCTTTTTCTTGTTGTTTATCTTTCTCTTCTGAACTTCCTGAGTCTGGGTAGCCATCATTAGCCCAGCAGCTTCTCAGCTTTATCTTCTCGCTCAGGGTCTGTCCGCGGTCTTTTGGCTCCTGAGGTCCGAGTTCTGTTTTTTTCCAAGGTCAAGCCCCCTGGTGGACCCCCTTGCTTGATCCTCTGCCTGAGGTTCCTTTACAAGTCTCAGGGTGCTGGTTCCACAGTCATATACCCGTCTACGCTGGTTCCCCAATCAGGGTTTTAGAGCTTTAGCACGTGGCTGTGTCTGCCTCCCCCCACACCTCCGCCGCTCCCGTGCTCAGAGTTTGCGTGCGTTCTTTGGCTTTTTGGGGTCCCAAATCTTGCTGCTCTCAGGAACAGGCCCTGGAGCTGCCAATGACTCGATGGGTGCCCCAAACTTGCTCTATTTCTTTTTAACTGGCTTCGGCGCTATAGGTGGTGTGTGTGGAGGGGGTGGGGGTGGGGTGGTTGCTCAGCCCGCAATTTAGTGAGAGCTGTTTCACCCCTTTATAGCATGGAAATGCCCCAATTCCACGTACCTTCCACGCTGCACCCTGTTGTGGGGTTCCTCCATTCATCTGGACTTGTTTTTATGTCCCCTTGAGGAGTCTTGTGTGTTTCGGTCAGGAGAAGTTAAGAGCTGCTTTTTACTCTACCGCCATCTTAACCCGGAACCTGGACATTGCAGTTTTAAAACTGATCACATTGTATCAGAAGAAGAATTGTTAAAAGTATTAGCTTAAATCATTTTACCCATTAACATTTAGTATATTATGGTAGATAAAGGAAAAATAAGTTTCAGGATATAAGAAAAACTCTTCTTTTATTGTTCTGAGTTCATGAACCAAAAATGCAAAAGAAAAAGGACATAGAATTTTTGGAACATTTTTTTTTCAGAAGAAAGATCCAAAGGCATAACTAAAATGGGCAATAGGGCTTTATCCATGGGCAGCTGTGCTTCTTCCCTGGACTTCAATTCAAAGTTTTCTACTAGATTGAACTTCTGTACAGCAAACCACTACTTCTCAATGTTTCCTCAATGTCCTGCCTCTTTAGTTCCCCTTTCACTGCCTTCCTTCCATCTCAACTGCTGAAGGATTTTTAATTTGATCATTTTAAGAACTCTAATGTAATAAAAACCCAAACTGTGGTAGTCCAGTGTATATTCCAGCTATAGTCCCATTCACCTATGCTTGCAATGCTATTAAGCCTAAGAATGAGACCACAAAGGAAGAATGCCTAGGAAAGATAGGACCCTTAAATTAGACTAAGAAGGCCGCTTAAATACCTCACTTCACTCCTATAGCTTTTCACCCATACCCTATATTTTTATATGATATTCTAAATGACTGATCACAGGATCTGAGCACATAGGATTATGGCTTTTGAGTTAGACAGGGCTACCCTCTTTCCTGGTACAACTTTACCTGAAATGAAACTGTTCTCCGTGCTGACAAATGATCTCCAAACATGGTTATTGGAGTGCCTATAGTAATGAAATCTATAAAAGTATCAGACCAAAACCTTTCTAGAAGCTAATTTCTTCATCTCATTGCACTAAACAGCAATGGTCAAAAACATCTTATAAAATCAAAAACAGCTTCTTAAAGTTATGCTTATAAATTTTGAAATCATTTTTCTATATGTTATATATATATGTATATATATATAC
>NW_025340260.1:0-2101 GCF_016433145.1 Gracilinanus agilis | reverse complement strand
TCTAACTCTTGCTTGGTTTTAAAGTCTTTCCTTTCCCACAGATCTGACAAGTATACTATTCTGTGTTCACTTAACTCGTTTACAGTTTCCCTCTTTATATTCAAGTTATTCACCCATTCTGAATTTATCTTGGTGTAGGGTGTGAGATGTTGATCTAGACCTAATCTCTCCTATATTGTTTTCCAAATTTCCCAGCAGTTTTTGTCAAATAGTGGATTCATGTCCCAAAAGTTGGGCTCTTTGGGTTTATCATACACTGTCTTGCTGATGTCATTAACCCCAAGTCTATTCCATTGATCCTCCTCTCTATCTCTTAGCCAGTACCATATTTAAACCAAAGTCTACCTCCTTGTAACTGCTACCTGTTCTTCCCAGGTCTTCCCTATCAGGCCAAACAGGTTTTTCTTGCAAATGATCACCCTCCCAATAGAGAAGCCTTATCTTCTCTTGGCTAAACATTCCCAGTTCCTTTAATGAATTCTCATCTGACATGATTTCCAGACCCTTGTGAAACCTAGACACTTTCCATTGGATATATAACAGTGTTTTGCCTGGGCTAGAAGATTCTATTGTTCTGGGTGCTTCATATTCATAGAACCTCTTTTATGACAGAATTCTTCTGGTGCCTCATCAGGCATGCCTACTATAGTTTCTCCTGGTTTTTCATTTCAGGATTAGTGTGAGTTACTAAGGCCAGGGGAGAAATAGCAACCACGAGGTTCCTTGCAAGGGGCAATATGGTCTCCTCTAAGACTTGTGTGAATAGGAAATGGAAAAATATAATAACAATAAATCTTATTTCTAGAATTTGTTATTTACAAAATGCATTCTTCGAAAAAAAAATTCCATGGGGTAGGTTGTTCAGGACTATTTCCCCATTTTGTAAATGAGGAATAAACTTAATGGGGGAATGGATGGTTGAATGATTTGTTCAGAGTTCAAAAACTAGTGTTTGAGCCAGAGTTTATACCTAGATCTTCTGAATTCATATATACAGATCTCTCCCCGCCCACCAATACCGTATTGTTTTTCCCACACCTCTGGAGGTTTTTTTACTCATTTACTTTTCCCATGAGATGTTGCAAAGTTTTTTTTTTCTGTTGAATCTAGGCCAAGTTTGGGACTAGGAAGTAAAGGATTGGGTCTTGAAAGAGGGAAGGGTAAGAGAGGTGAAGTGGGCAGAACCCAGGGATTCTTAGACCTTTAAATATTGCTGAATGCATCTATATTTCCCTGCACTGAAGACTTGAGTGTTATGTCTTTCCTCTCTGATTCCATGGTATAGACTTCATGGTCCACAAGCATCCTTAGAGGCAAATAGTGTTGACTGAACTTTTTGTCATTTTGACTTCCCAGACCAGGTAATTTCTGAGACTTCCCCTGGCTCTTCTTCCAACCCCATTTCCCTTCCATCCCTGCCTCCTCATTTCCCCATTTCATGGACCACTCCATTCCTTTTCCTTTTTCCTCTCTGTGTTGTCCGTACTCATAGTCTCTATTCCATTTTCCTCTTTTACCTTCCTTATCTCTTCCCCTCCCACCATGGTCCTACTTTTCCACCTATTTCCCTCTTTTGTACTATCTTCACATTGTCTCTAATTCTTGCTACTCTCCATTATCCTCTTTCTTATTTCTGTGTGCTTCCATAATCCCAGCTGTTCCTGGACCATCTCTTTTCCTCTTCTCAGTTTCCTTCTATTTATTATCTATCCCTTCCCTACCCCACCTCTTTTTGGCTCCTCTTCTATTTGCATTTTATGGTCCCTCTTATTCCCTCTTTTGCCCCATCCTCCTCTTTCTTATCTTCCTCTCCTCCTTTCTTTATCCCTTCTCCTTGTTCCTCTCCCCTCCTTTCTCTTCCTTCTTTTCTGTCTTCTTCTATTGCTCATCTTATTTTTTGTTTTTGTTCTTTCTTGTTTTTACCTGTTCCTATTCTTCTCCCTTTCTCTATCCTTTCTTTTCTTTTCTATTCCTTTGCACTTCCTCCCTTTCTGAAACTGGGAAACTCTTCCCTTTTTCTGCTCCAATTACTCTTTCTTTGAATCAAACTCCACATTCCCATTTCTCTCTCTTTCCCTCTGCTTCTCTCTTTCCCTCTGCT
>NW_025340259.1:0-4437 GCF_016433145.1 Gracilinanus agilis | reverse complement strand
ATGTTATATGATATATTATTATATTATATTTTATTAAAATTATAGCAATGGCTCATATTTACCTAGCAGTTTATATCTTGGAAATAATAATAGTTCATTCGTATGTTACCTTTTTATATTGATAAAATAATAATATTAAAGATGATGATAATAACATTCATTCAGCATATTCTTAGCTGCCAAATAACAGTGAGAAGAGCTCGTGTTCATATGGCGGTTCATATCTGCAAGATGATAAGAATAAGGGTGATAACCATATCTGCTATTCATATGGCGCATTCCTATCTACAAAGCGCTTCCCCTCTAGTTACCAAGACCGACTTGTACACGGAAGCCTTAAGTTTGCCCCCTCCCGATTTGGTGTTGTATTTGTGTCTCTGTTTTTTAGCCAAAGAAACAGAGGCCTGGAGAGGTTCAGTGACTTGTGTCCGTTCACACGGCTAGTGTCAGGGGTGGGATTTGAACCCACATTTTCCTGAGCTCAAAGTGAAACATTATCTGCTGCTTGCTACACTCCTGTAGTCCCGGGAGGTACGTACCTATTGGAGGGTTGGCTTTCTGTTCCGGTAAGGCAGGTAAGCCATTCATTTGATTCGATTTCGGGCACGTATATTGGCCTGGTATGTCCGAGGGAGGCATGCTTCGGTGTCAGTTGCAGAAAGAAAAGAAATGGCATCCTCCTTCTCCTCAGTGAGTGAAGAGTCCAACAGGAGAAAGGTGACAAAGCCTAAATGGGGTTTCCAGAGGTGAGCTCTGGATCTGTGAAGGAGCTGGCTTGGATGGCCAGTGGATCACCATCTTCAGACCTTTCTTGTGAGCCAGGATTATCTTTGCTGCCTTCCCCCTGAGAAATAAGATCAGAGGTGTTGGAGGGGGAAGTTAACTTGCCCTCCTTTGGCGGGCGTGACAGATGCCACAGTGAAATAGGACATTTACAAATGGGAAACCGTAGGACCATTGTCAGCCAGTCTCTCATCACCTGGCCATCTGGTATCCTAAAGACGGTCCAATAGGGCAGGAAGTGCTTGAGTAGGGATCGTTGTGCTCTTTGGGTTTGTATCCACACGATGTAATTGGAGCATCTTCTTGTTAAGCGTGCAGTGCCAGGCTGGATTTTCCCATTGGTTTTGATCGATGCTCCCATATCCGTCCTTCGCATACTTTTGCTCTCAGCGCAGGTTCTGGACTCGGGCTTGGTCTTGCTGTTGGCAATGGCCAGCCACACACACGAGCTGCTGCAGTCATCGGTGATCGAGTAAAGTGTGATTTACTCGATGTGCTCAGTTGGAGGGCAGCTGATGGCACGCAGCATCCTACTGGGATACTCCAGCAGCACTAATAGCAGCACTAATGGCCAGTAGTTCCATTAGTACCAGTGGCAAACCAAGTGTGATGCCCAATGGGACTCTGCAGGCTGGGGTGAGAGTTCTGCTAATGGCCAGCAATTACAAGTGCGTTCAGGCCTATAACCTGGCTGACTTGGAAGATTACTAAGCGTGGTTTCCTTCCTTCCAAAGACATGTGCATGGCTCTTAGTCCAGATCTGGGATTTCCTCAGTGCTGGGAACTCTCACTGTGAAAACTCCTTCCAGTTTCATGCTGGCCAACTAGCCAGGATTTCGAGCTTGAGAGAGCCGCCTGGGCCACTGAGAGGTTAAGTGCCTCACCTGAGGTTTCCTTCCAAAGCTATACATGCACGTGCATATACATGCATACACGTGTGTCGCATTATTCGTGTGCTTGAATGTTGTGTGGATAGGCAGACACGTGTACCTGTATCCATGAGATACAGTATATGTTATGTATCCGGGGCTGAGAGGAACGGTCACCTGTTCACAAGAATTCGAACTTGGCATTAATGTGGCAAAGGCTAGCTTATTTCATCCTCCCGAGCCAGTGCCACAGGTATTTCAGGCTGCCTGAAAGTACAAGGAATGGGAGGCACATGTAGACTCCCTTTTATTAAGGCAAATCAGTCCCTCCCCTCATTCACCATTGGCCGGTTACTAGAGAGTTGCAATCTAGTTACTAGAGACAGCTAATCAGAACGCCATTTCCAACCCTAATCATTCATCTGGGTTTGAACCAATCAAAGTAAAGCAACTTCACCCGTTAACCTCTTAAAGGACTAACCTATCATGTGTTCCTTGTCATGTCCTGCTGACATGGATGTGGGGAAAAGGAGCTTGAGCTGGGAACATGAAACTTAACTCAATTATTTTTTTCTTTTTACTCTATTATACAGGCTTATGAGAGGAGTCCGCCGTCTTGTCAGGGCATGTTCCTCACATATATCATATATGCATGTGTCTTATTCACATGTATGAAGTTTAGGTATTCATGTATGTTATATGAACACTGTATACATATCAGCTCGTGAATGTATATATAAAACGTGTATTGTGTGTGCTGCATGACATGTATGTTCTCCTATAGGCATGCATGTTCTTACTCTATATCTATTTCTCTTCATTCTTGCAATTTCATCAATGTAAGGAACTTCAAATGTGAAGTCCTTCCAAAGGTGCAGATCAACCACTTGTCTGTAACTTAGAGTCTTAGAGTTACCTGAGTCATGAAGATGTTAACTAAGTGCCTTCCCCAGGATCACACAGCTAGAATGTATTAGTGGCATGACTTGAACTCGGCCCCACAAATTCTATCTCTCCAAAAGATATTGCTCACTCCCACCCCACGCCCAGATGGCGACCCCTTGCAGAACCATGATGTTACTAACTGTCTGACTCACTGGGATGCAAATAATGTGGCGTTGTCTGGATTCATGATGTGGTGCACGTTGAGTTTCACTTGGCTTTTGTAAAACCATGTATGCTTCATGAGGCACCAGGATAAAATTCCACCCTTCGAGCAGAGATGGCTCTCCAAGGGGTGGAAAAATATCGGTTACTAATACTGTGATGTGCCCTTCTCTGGGCAGCCCGGTACTGAGTGAGTTCATCTTCCTCAGACTATCTTGACAGGTGGACTCTGAACTGGGCCCAGGGGCTTACTAGGAGGCTGAGGAGATACGCTGAGTAGCATTCTCAGCGATCCAAAACTGATTGCTGTCCCAGGAGCTGATCTCTTTAACATCAATATTTTCCTAGTCATGCTCAATTGCAAATCATGGGGCACTGCACTCTTAGAGGAACCAAAATTATGGAGACCTAAAGGGCACCCTTTGATAGGTCGATGTTACCAACGATGACTTGCATCTTTCCTCCCAAACTCCCCTTTCTCTCCAACTCCCTTCTCCCTCCCAGGGGCCTCACGGTCCTTCAAGTCACCCAGATCCTTCCCAGTCTTTGACTTCTCACTTTTTCTTGTTTCACTCAATAGTGTGTCTTTCAAGAATCAGCTCAATCGAGTGCCACCTCTTACATGAAGCCGTTCCTGATACCTTTCAATGCTGAGCATTCATTTTGTGGATCTCCTATATATTAATATATTTGCATACATGTTCTTTCCTGATAAGCTCCTTCAGATTGGGAACTGTTCCACTTTGGTCCTTTTATTCTCAAGCCTTAGGACAGTGCCTGACACACACGAGGCCCCTTAATAAGTGCCTTTTATTGGAATGATTGCAGAGAAGAAGGGACACAAAAGTCATTATTGACATAGATGATGAGAACAAGATGTGTGAGGCTGTCCCTGGAGAAAAGATGAGTGGTAACAGATGATCCAAGGTTCCACTTGGTATTCCCAAATGCTAAAAGAATGCAAAAAGGGGGCAGCTGGGTGGCTCAGTGGATTGAGAGTCAGGCCTAGACACAGGAGGTCCTGAGTTCAAATGTGGCCTCAGTCACTTCCTGGCTGAGAGACCCTGGGCAAGTCACTTCACCCCCATTGCCTAGCCCTAGTTCCTCTGCCTTAGAATGGATACTTAATGTCAATTTAAAGAAAGAAGATAACGATAATAATGCGAGAAAGACTACTATTTGGGGCAGAACTACAGAAAGACATGGGCAAGAATCACACTGGATGAGAACGGGTGGATGAACTGCACTCTGTATGGGTAAAGAAGCCTCACTCCCATGAGATCACAGATCCAACTGGCCAAGAGTGTTAACTTCACAACCAATTAGATCATGGCAGATGCATGACATGGGCCAATGCTGGCCCAAAGGCCCAATTTTAAGAAGTTTTGTTTTTACTTAAAGACTTCAAGTTTAAGCAATAACAGCTCGCATCTATGTAGCTTTGTACTTCACAAATATCTCATTTGAGTCTTTGGAGACTGCCTGAGGGTAGGTGCTGTTGTTATCCCCCTTTTATAATGAGGTCACTAAACCTCTGGGAGGAGAAGGGACTTGTCTATGGTCACACAGTTCATTGGAACCTATGTTTCTACTGACTTTAGATCCTGGTCAGTTTCTCTCTCTCTCTCTCTCTCTCTCTCTCTCTCTCTCTCTCTCTCTCTCTCTCTCTCTCTGTCTG
>NW_025340258.1:0-1985 GCF_016433145.1 Gracilinanus agilis | reverse complement strand
TCTTTCTTTCTTTCTTTCTTTCTTTCTTTCTTTCTTTCTTTCTTTCTATTTCATCTCCAGCACCTAATATAGCATATAGCACATAGTAGTTATCTAATACATATTTTTTGGACTGAATCGGACAAGCTGGTGCAGTGGAAAGAGCATTGAGTCTGGAATCAGGAAGACTCAAGTTCAAATCCAGCCCCAGACACTTACTAGCTGTGTAACTCTGGTCATGTCATTTAACTCTGTGGGCCTCAGTTTCCTCATCTGTCAAATGAGCAGGAGAAGGAAATAGTGAACCACTCCAGTATCTTTGACAAGAAAACTCCAAATGGAGTCACCACTGAAAATGATTGAACAACAAAAGAGATGAATTGCATTCTTTCAGTGGCTCTGCTCCCCTGTAGGTCAATAGCAAACAAACAGTTGTTCTTAAGATACGTAGAAAGGTCTCAGCATATTATCCTGGAAATTAGGATGGGGCAGCTAGTGGATAGAGCACCAGGGATGGAGTTAGGAGAACCTGGGTTCAAATATTACCTAAAACACTTTCTAGCTGTGTGACCCTGAGCAAGTCACTTGACCCCAATTGCCTAGTCCTTATTGTTTTTCTATCTTAGAATCAATACTTAGTATTGACTCTAAGACAGAAGATAAGGTGTTTTTTGTTTGTTTGTTTGTTTGTTTGTTTGTTTTTAATCAGGAGGTATGAAATGCTAATTTGCTATGAATCTGAGCAAGAAATTGCTCTGAGATCTAAATTTCTTCCCCTTTAAAAGGAGGATAATAATCCTGGCTCTGCCTACTTCATTAGGTGGATGTGAGAATCAAAGAAAATCATGTATGTAAACTGCTCCAAACTTAGCCAGAGTAACACAGCTATTAAGAGCTGAACTCGGATTTGAACTTGGGTCTTCCTGGCTCCAGACCCAGGGCTCTCTCCACTGTGCCAGCTGGCTCGTCCGATGTAAACCTTTGAACAAACTGTGCCCTTGCTCAGGATACCCTCTTTCTTCTCCTCTGACTCTTAGAATCCCTCAGGGTTCAATTCAAGTGTTGCCTCCTTTCTTTTTTTCTTTCCTTTCTTTTCTTTCTTTTTTTAATTTTTAATTTTAATTTTATTTTGAATATTTTCTTGTGAACCTCTTGTCTCCTCAACCTTCCTCCCTTTCCCCAATAATGCAGGCTTCTCTATGACTGGATTTATTTTTTCCAGGGGGGTGGGATAGGGGGGAGAATGTTACCTGTACCCTCAGCACTTTGCACATGGCAAACAATTAATAAACTCTTGCTCAATGGAACAATATTGAATTATCTCTTCTATAGCAGAACTCCCAAGAGACCAACTCAGTCATCTTGTTGATCTTGAAGATTGACTAGAGATTGTAAGACAATAGACTGGACACCAGGAAACTTGGGGCCCCATCCCAGCTCTGCCCTGGATTTCCTGTGTACTCTGAGCCAGCCGCTTCATGTCTTCTGGCATCCAGAATATTGGAATTTCTGATTTTTTTTTCAGAGATTCATGAGATGCTGGTGACATCCAACTGCTGAACTGTCCCTGCCTGGGTGGGATCAATCCGTGAGCATTTATTAAGCATCTACTAGGTACTCCTACAAGAGTAGCATCTGACAGTGATGCTGGCTTTGGAGAGCCACTCTCTAGGTCAAGGTCAAGTCTTTGATTGGACTATTAGGGATCTCTCTAACACACACACACACACACACACACACACACACACACTCGCGCGCGCACATCTTTGGGTATATGCGTGTGTGTTGAAAGAAAAAAACTGGCTAAGATAAAGAAGACAGAGGTCTCAGATGCCCCCAAATTTTCTTCTCATGCTGTATAAATATAAAAACATATAAACAAATATGTAAAAGAAATAAATAAAAATGCATAAACATAAAAATATAAAAACAAATATAAAAATATATAAACATAAAAACAGATTATATAAACACAAATATGTAAGATATGTAAAATAAATAAATAT
>NW_025340257.1:0-3327 GCF_016433145.1 Gracilinanus agilis | reverse complement strand
GTAGGACACACACACACACACACACACACACACACACACACACACATTAAACTTAGGCTTGGACCTGTGATTTCATTCATTTGTTTGGCATATTCCTGGCATTGAAAATCCTTACAACAATGCAGAATAGTAACTAGTTTCTAGACTTAGAATGCTTGGTGCAATGAAAGGTTAAATGATTTTTTTGGGAAACTTATATTGAATTGTTTTGTTTTCACATTGCAAACATTTACAGATCACACACATTCCATGAGAGGTCTCTTATAGCAAAGTAAAACAAACTGAGCACAACTAACAATACAGTGACCTCATCTGAAAGTGCATGCAACAGTCCACATTTGTAACACCACTCCCAAACTCTCTATGTTATTTTTCAATTAGAAGAACTCTATTTTTACTTCCTCCTATATATAATCCTTTTGGGGAAAAAGAAAAGAAAGACAAATTCCTTGAAACAAATATGAATAGTCAAAAAATGGGATGTTATACAAGATCTACCTATCTATCTGTCTATCTGTCTATCTCTCTCTCTAATTTCTGCACCCTAAATCTATCACCTGTCAGGAACTGGATAGTGTGTTTGTTTCATCATGTAGCCTCTGGAATCATGGATGGTCATTGTATTAGTCATAGTTCTTCTATCTTTACAGTTTTGTTACATAAATTGTCTTCTTCCTGCTAATTTCATTTTTTATCAGTGTAAATGTCTTCAAAGTTGTTTGTTTTTATAATATCAAAGTATTTAGATAATTGTTCTTTTGGCTCTATTTACCTCATTCTATATCAATCCATGAAAATCTTCCTATGCTACTTTGAAATCATCTTCTGTTTTCTCATTTCTCATACTACAAAAGCATTCCATCAATTTCATATATACTGTCTTATTTAGTCATTTGTCAACTGATGAAAATCTCTTTACTTTCCAGGTTTTCTCCATGGGCGCCAAGCTAATAAGTGTTCAGGGGCAGGGCTTGAGTGCCTTATTCCTGACTTCTCAAAGCTCTAGATCAGGCTGCCTTTCTACATTAATATAATATATTCATCCATTCTCCAGTTGTGCTGTCTACAACTTTATTCTTGGTTTGCATGCAAGAACAGTTTCTCTCATCTGAGGTTGAGAAAATAACATTTACAAAAGTAAATACAATATGACATTGACTGTGTCCAGTGGTCTCTCTAATTTATTTAAATTACAAATGAAAAAACCATGCCAAATGAGCATTATAATATGAAGGCTGAGCATATATGAAGTGAGAATGATCATACTCTAATGAAATGTGCTGCAAAGCCAACCTGACAAAAGCTTAATGAGATGCAAAATTTTTATTGCATTGCTTGGTAATTGGGCATAACTGGTAAATGGTTCATGTGAATGCTATAACTAGTCTTATCTTTATGTAGCCAAATCAGTGATTTGATGGAGGGATGGGTAAAATGGAGGGGAGGAGGAGTAAAACCAGATAGAGAAGGAAGCTGCTTGGAGACCCCTGTGGAGATGGTTAGATCATCAAACCATGGTGACCACAATCCAGGTATTTTTCTACTTCATGAGAGGGTGTCCAGAAAATCTTATTGTATGAATTGTATGAATTTAATTGGTCATAATATAACCATAAATGAACGTAATGTCACAACATAAAACTGCACTAAATTTTTTTGAATAGCTTGTATGTAGCTTGTAAGTTGTATACCAAGATTCCCATGATACTTAGATTAAAGCAAAACATGATGGTTTGAGGAGTTGAGAGCTATACATTTTTCCTTTCTTCCTGGCTGCTTCCCCTCACCCCCAATTTAAGGCCAGCCCTAAAAAGTTGGCATCATTTAAGTAAAAGACCCTTTATCTTCTATCATCTCTACCTTATCTTTATGCTCTTCCCACCCCCAGCCCCAATCCTTTCAGAGGGAAATTTGTTCCCAGTAAACAAACAAATACCCTTGGTAGAGTTGTGGGATGCCAAGTCTGGGGGAAGCAGGAAAGCTGTCAGCCATGGTTTGGTAGAGTCATTTCAATGGGCCAGTCATACTCATTGCCTTCCTCCAATTCTTCATCAACACTATGCAGGTAAATTCAAGTTAGATGAATATCTTGAAGGCTAAAAAGATATCTCAAGAGGGCAGATGGAAAAGAATGGGATAAAGGAAAAAGTACAGCTGAGTAGTTCAGTGGATAGAGTGCCAGGCTTGAGTCAGGAAGGCTCACCTTCCTGAGTTCAGATCTGGCCTCAGATAATTACTAACCATGTGACTCTGGGCAAGACACTTAACACTGTTTGCCTCAGTTTCCTCATCTGTCAAATGAGCAGGAGAAGGAAATGACAAATCACAAAACACACTCCAAGAAACTCCAAATGGAGTCACAAAGAGTAAGAAGTGACTGAATACAACTGAACAACAACAAAAATAACAGGTGGAATGTATCAAAGCAACAGGCTATTCACCAGCTATGGGGAGCTGCTTTTTATTCCCTGCTAAACATTTAGCACAGTGCGTGGCATATAGTAAGTGCTGAATAAATGTTTCTTGACTGACTTCTCAGAGGCTCAGGCCAAAATAACATCAGAACTAGCTGGACGTTCCCTTAGAAATATTTTAATCTGGCTGTTATCTTCTGAAAACCTAGATGAAATCCTGACATCTGAGGACTCAACGGAGAGAATGGTGCTGAGAAAAGACTCTAGTAAAGGTCATTCTGACAGGTGAGCTTTAGCTTTAGCTTTCTTGGAGCCAGGCCTTTATTTCCTCCATCTACATACATGTTGCCTCCCATCCTGCTATAATCCCTATATTTCTTCTCTCCACCACTGTTGCCTTCAACTCCATCAACCTTAGACTCTGCCCCTGGGTGCTAGGCTCTGATTCTGATAGCGAGTCTTCCCCTTATCTAGCCTGGAAGCAGGCCTCCCTGCTATTTTTCAGGACATCTCTAGAGTGTGTTTTCTCTCCCTGTTTCTGGCTCCACTTTTTTTGTTATATGCCCCATGTAGATTATAAGCTCCTTCAAGGCAGGGACTGCCTTGCTCAATAGTATTTATATCCCTAGTGCTAAGTGCTTTTTTTATTGTTTAGTTGTTTCTGTGATTCTGACCCTTTTGGGATTTTCTTGGCAGAGATACTGGAATGGTGTGTCATTTCCTTCTTTAGTTCATTTTATAAGTGAGGAAACTGAGGCAAGCAAGGTTAAGTAATTTACACAGGATTACACAGCTATTAAATGTCTGAGACCAGATTTGAAGTCAGGTCTTCTAGACTCCAGATCCGACACTTTATCCACTGTGCCACCAACGCACATCTCTCTCTCTCTCTCTCTCTCTCTCTCTCTCTCTC
>NW_025340256.1:12718-37711 GCF_016433145.1 Gracilinanus agilis | reverse complement strand
GACCAAAGAACAAGGGAAGGCTCTACTATGTCGTCAGCATGTTATTGTATATTATTAACACTGATTTACCCACAAGACATGGCATTAAAGATAGCAGGAAGTAAAGGAATGGTGTCAGTCATTATCAAGGGCAAGAGGCAACATGCGACAGCCAAGCTGGCACAATGGATCCAGTGAATACAACAAGATCCAAAAGAAGTTCCCCCCATTCACCAATATATGGGCTAGATCCTCTACAAAGGATTTATGGAGAAGGCGATAGGCAGGGCATGACCGAGAATCACACAGGACAAAAGGCATATGGAGGTTGGGCTTTGAACCTGAATGAGCATCAGGGAAATGGTGGATCAACCACTCAGGATGGGACATATAGAGAGTTTATTGCCCTAGATTTGGGGGATATTCAGATTATTTTGCTTTCGAGGTTGACTGATTTGAGAATAAAAAGTCCGATAATCTCCTCCTGCCCATCACAGTCACTAAACAGGATGTTTTTATGATTTCTTTAAAGGATATTAAAACATTTTACCAAAAAAGTTCATCAATTCCCACTGCAGTTAAGTTTCTACAATAATATATGTCAGTAGCTCTGGGAGGCTTAGAACTCCTTGCTAACTCACTTTCCACCAAGCCAGTTTTATTCTTCTTTGGCTGTCATTTCCCTAGCACTAAGAATGTCCTAACTTCAGTGAATTAATCTTCCTCTCTATTTTCATCCATCATTCTCCTACTAAAAAAACTAGATTCATTCCCTCTTACTCACTGAATGAAGTATAAGTTCCTCAGCCTAGATGAACGTCCAAGGTACTCCATCAATCAGCTCCATTATACTGCTCCAACCTTATATCCTAGGATGCCCTCGAATGAACTCAATCACAGTTACCCAGTCACATTATTTGCCCCAGTGCTGTCTGTGATCACTTATGTTTCCATGCCTCTGCCCAGGTCATTCCCCACCCCACTCCCACTGAAAATGCTCTCTCCCTTCCTCTCTACAAGCCATATTTCTTCAAAGCTCATCTCAAGTCTCACTTCTGCCAGGCTTCCACAAGTGCCCTGGCCTTCACAAATCTCTCTCTGAATTTCCAAAGCAATCTGTATCATATAATAATTAAAAAGTATAATTATAAATAAGGATAGCTAATAGATATTTGATAACACTTTGAGGTTGCAAAACACTTTATACATGTTATTTCACTTGATCATCCCTAATGACCCTGGAGGTAAGTGTTATTATCATCCCCGTTTTATAGATGAAGGAACTGAGGCAGACAAAGGTTAGGTGATTTGCCCAAGGTCTTTCAGCTACAAAGTGTTTAAGATGGGATTTGAACTCAAGCTTTCAATCCAGCATGATATCCAATATGCCACCTAGTCACTAGAATCCCATTTTCCTTTTGTTTAAACCCATACCTTCTGCCTAGAATCAATACTATGTATTTGGTTCCAAAGCAAAAGAGTGATAAAGGCTAGGCAATGGGGATTAAGTGACTTGTCCAGGGTCACATAGCTAGGAAGTGTCTGAGGCTAGATTTGAACCCAGGACCTCCCATCTCTAGGCCTGGCTCTCAATCCACTGAGCTACCCAGCTGCCCCCAATCCCATTTCCTAATATTTGAATCTCTATCATATTCAATAATTTTTGAGAGTTTGGGGCTTTTTTTTGTTTTGGTACATATATCCTGTCTCCTAAAATTTCTCAGTAGAAAGGAGATTTCTTTGTTTTTTTAAGCATTTATTGGAAACCTCATATTACATAGCTATTTGAATGTATAATAATATACTTTCAAATGAACATACGATATGAACCTGTGTCCTTTATCAAGAGAAAATGTAAAATCAAATAATTCTTTTTCTTCTTTATAGCCCTAAACATTTAGCACAGGGCTGGGCAGATGCCAAGCATTGAAGAAGTACTGATTGACCACTCAGTGAAGATCATTAATTTTGTATGAGACCATTCAGTTGCTCTAAGCCTTATTCTCCTGACTTGAAAAAGTAGGGAGTTGAACCAAACGACTTCTAAGCCCCTTTTCTCTTGATAGCTATGGCTCTTCCACTTCACTTAAAGTTATCTCCAAACTGATCAAAAGCAAATACTGGAATAATTCAATCTCTTGAGCCTCAGGTTGCTTTAGCCTAAACACAACTCCATCCCACAGCCAGGGAGGATGACAAGGAAGAAAGAGAAAAAAGAGGGGACAAGAGAAAGAAGAGAATCAGGAGATGCTGATGTCAACAATTTGCTTTGGCAAACTGTATCGAACTTGGAAGGATGTGTAAGGCTATTTTTAAAAGCCCTTCATTTTTGCGCCTGATTTATAAGACAGATGCTAAAAATATTAATGAGTAAAGATGGTGCTGATCCATGAATATGATGAGCCTTCAAATTCTGGAGCTCCAAGGTGACAGACTATCCATGAAGGCACTTACCTCCTCATAATGCCCTTTAGGAACTGTGCATTAAAGAGAAAACACTGGTATTTCAAAGCACAGAATGATATTTAACATTGTTAAGTCATTTCTCTACATTGGCATCACTTAAAATGGGTTAAAAAAACACAGATTGCACTATGTATTGCAGAAGACTTAACACAATACACTACGCCTGGAATACTTCTTATCCCTCAAATGGTGGGAGTGGAAAACTGGTCCCCGAAGAATGGAAATGAATGTTCATCCAAAGGGCGATGGAGTAGGCAGCAACATGTGACAAACAGGGCATTATGAGGGTTACTTAGGATGCCGTCAAAGAAATGCATGGTTTAAAATGATTGGCTAGTCACATGGTGAGAGTGAGGAAAACCAATAGACAGCCCTGAGCTCCATTGGCATTGCCATTCATGAAATCAAGAGAAAGGAAGGGAAATACATAAAGGAGACTTTTCCCCACTAAACTGATAAGAAAACACAGATTGGTGTCACGTAGCATGGGCAGGAATTCATGAATTGCAGTCTGCTTGTTGAAGGGAACACCTGCATGGAGAAGTTCATAATTCTATTGGAATATACTTGAGAACTTTTGTTTTCCCTATCAGGGTCTTTTTTCATGTCAATTAATTACAACTAATAAAAAGCTAGATTCAGGCAGATCCAAGGTTAAGAAAGATACTTTAAAAGCAAAAGAAAATAGCATACCAGAAGCATTATAGGCAATTGATTCAAGAAACACTGGGGCCTACCAAGAGTATTCCAAATCCACACAGATATCCAGGTGGTATGGTGGATAGAGCTCTGAACATGGAATCTAGAAAACCTGGGCTCAAATTCTGCCTCAGATGCTTTCTAGCTGTGATCCTGAACAAGTCATTTAACCTCTACCTCATCTTCCTCATCTGTAAAAAGGGAATAATAATAATTCCTCTTGGGCTACTATGAGGAAAAATGAAATAATACTTGTAAAGTGCTTTATGAAACTTAAAGCACTACATAGCCTAGCTTTTAGTATCTTTATTATTTCAAGTATATTCCTTAGAAATACTAATATAACATTTCAAAAAGAAAACCATCCGACCCATTGTTTTATTTCTTTGAAAACTGTGCACACTGGTCTCTGCTCTTTTATTTTTAATTTTTAAAAGATCCCATATTTTCTGTCAATATTTTTGAATATTTAAGAACCAAGGGTGGGGGAAGAGGTAGAGATGGGTCTATAGAAGTGATTACCTAGCCCCCTTTTAACTACTTAAAAAATGCAAAAGATTCATCAATGTCATATGCTCGTGATGCTAGAAACCCTGATTCTAATCTCCATCATTTGTACTCTGTTATCTATTTGAGAATCTGTTTCTCTTATTGGCCTCTCACACTGTCCACAGATTTATCTCCTGGTATAAATAATAGAGGTAACTAGATGGTGTATGGCAGGTAGCTCAGTGGATTCTGTGTTAGATGTGTGACCTAAACAAGACATATGACCTCTCCTGGGCTCATTTTTCTCATCTGTAAAATGGAAATAACAGTAGCAGCAACCTCACAAGTTTGTTGTAAGGATCAGATAAGCTAGCATAGGTATAATGCTTTGCAAACTTTCAAGTACTATATAAATGTTAGCCATTATTATTGACCTGATCCTGATCTATGTGACCATGACTTTACATTACTTTCCTTCTGTTTCCTACCACTGACTATTCGTTTCCAAGGTTATCAGCTGACTTTGGGTGACCTCTCCATTAGAGGAGAGCACAAAAGGCTGTTTGGACCTTTGGACTAAGCATAGAATCAAGAAATGGAAACTGATCCAACAAGGACACCATCCTGTTAGGAGACTTTGGGGAGATGGCTGCCTCCATAGTTTTGTACCTACGCTATTAAATTCAAGGTCAAACTCATAATAATCAGCTTTACAACATTGTCATATAAATTAGCTATTTCAGAACTGAAAGGGCTTTGAAACTAAAATGCCTACACTTGTGGATGAATTTCAACAAATGTTATAATAATGATTGATGTTTAAGCTTCTGGGGGAACTCCTGGCATTCAAAAAAAGGCCGTATTTTATCCACTTTTTCAAATAACTCCAACAGCATGATACAGTAGAAAAAGATAGTTAAAGGACCTGAATTCAAAATCTTGGTTCTGATCCTTACTAACTGTGTGACCTTGGACAACTTATTCCCTTTTCTTAACTACTTCCTCATCTGTAAAATGAAGAGGTTAGACTGGACAATCTCAAAGTCCCTTTCAGCTTTTAACCTATAATCTTATAGTATTTCTACCAGGTCTCAAAATTATATTTGAAGAAGGGGTAGCTGGGTAACATGATGGATAGAAAGTCAGTCCTAAAGTCATGAGGACCTGGATTCAAATCTGACCTCAAACACTTCCTAGCTGTGTGATCCTGGGCAAGTTGCCTAACTCTGCCTAGCTCTTACCCCTTTTCTGTCTTAGAATTGATACTAAGTCAGAAGGAAGGGTTCCCCCCCCCCATTATATTAGAAGAAAAAATTTAATAATTTGTTGGCATTGGATTTAAATTTGCAAAGCCCTTCTTATGCTTATTCTAATTTGAGCCTCTCAACAATTCTTTTAGATACTAACTGCATTATTGTCCCCCTTTTACAAAGGAAGAAACTGAGACTCAGAAGTTAAGTGGCATGCATACTCATGGTCACACAGTCAGTGAAGAAACAGGATTTTCAACTAGGTCTTTCTAATTCCACATCTAGCACTTTACCCAGCTATATCTTTCAAAAATGAAATAAACAAAAAAGATACTCTTCTTTATAAAGAAAAGCAGCAAAGTCAACTAGGTCAGGGTAGACAAGAGTCAAGGCAATTTAGTCATAGAAACTCAGTTCAAAAAAGAAATAAGTAGACATTCCAATTTGATGAAAATTGTGAGGGAGAGAAGGGTTGGGAGGGGAGGAGAAGGAAGAGCAGAAGAAAAAAGAGGAAAGGAGGAAGATAGAGAATCAGGGAGAGGAATAAAAGGAAAGGAGAGGAGAAGAGAAGGTGGGAGAAGGGAGAGAGGAAAAGAGATGAGAGAAAGGGAGAGCAGTCAAGAGGAGAGGGGAAAGCAGGAAAGGAGAAAGGAGTGGAAGGAAAGGAGGGGAAAGTTCATATATATGTATATATGTGTGTATATACGTATATATGAAAGAAAGAAAGAAAGAAAAATGAAAGAAGAGAAAGAAAAGAGGGAGGGAGGGAGAGGAGGGGAAGGAAAAGAATGACAAATTGAGAGTATTGCCCAGAGCAAGAATCAAGACAATTTTGTTATAGAGCATAGATTTTGGGGTGGCGGAAAACAATTACCAGAAATTCCAATTAAAAGATGAAGGACAACTTGACCTAGGAAATGTTGACTGGAAACATTTCAAGGATTATAGCAAATGGTCTTTACTCTCTCATGAATTAGGGATGATCCAGGGTACATGGAGAGAGGACCCTCCCTCTCTCTTCCTATATAGGATTATGCTTGATTACATTTACCTGGAGAAGAGAATATCACAGAGGAGTACAGAATTCTGCTTCCCCTCCAGACCCAAAAAGGCTTTTTATTACTTGTCATTTTATGTGCCACTGAAGCAAGAGCTCTTTATTAGGTCACAACTCTTTAAACAGGGGTAGCTTGGGGCAAAGATTAGAATGTTGGCTGGCCTTGAAGTCAGGAAGTCCTAGGTTCAGATCTGCCCCCAACTCTTACTACATGTGTGACCCTGAGCAAGGTATTTCATCTCTGGGTGTCTCAGGAAACTTCCTAGGTCTTATCTAGAATCATAGACAGTTGCAATCCTAGCTATCCACAGACTATTCTGTGAACTTGTTAATTTGAGACAATTTTAAAAAGAGACAGTAGAGATTTTGCTATTCTGTGACCATGACATCTCACAGCAATGACTCATTTGCAGGTTGGGAGAGAAAAATGTGAAATGTCTGTAATTTTCTGACTGTGCCTTTAGCTGCTTTTGCGGAGCTGTTCAGGAGACTCTAGTGGAAAGAGCCTAGGACATAGTTAGCCATAGAAATTCTGGTTCTGATCATCCTTACTTCCACTTCTGTTTGCAAGTCAATGAGTCTAGAATCCAATTGGAAGCAGAAAGCTGTGAATTCTGGATTGTGGCAAAAATCCTCTATCCCCTTTACCTACTCTGGTTCCCTATACCTCACCTTGAACCATTACCTCCTCCAACAGGGGACCAGACCCCTCTCTCCCCCATCTGCCTTTGTCTTTCCCCAAATCTCTTTAGTGGGAGAAGGGACAGGAGTGAGGAAGGACTCTACTCCCCTCTTCTAGCATCCAGGAGGGACCCTCGCATCTAGAATGCCACTAGATCTAGAATCCAACTTCCTCATTTTACAGTGGAGGAAACATTGTCCTAGAGAAATGAAATGATTTGCTTGATATCACACAGGCAATAGCAGAAATAAGGCTAAACACTGGACCTCTGCCTCCCCAAACCAAGACCCTTTCTACTATTCCTTGAGCCTCAGTTTCTTTATGAAATAGAAATAATATTCCTTGAAAGGAATGAACTTTTTAAACCTTGAAGACAATGTAAGTTATTATCACTATCATTGCTAAATTTGTTTCAAAAGGATGACTATGAAACTTGGTTGAAATTTTAAAATGTCTCAATTCTTATTGGAAAGAATGTTTATGACTGTTGCCATTTTTTATTCATTTTCAGTTAGAAAGTAGCATAACACAGGGAGATAGCCTTGGAATCAAGAATGCCTAGGTTCAAATCTTGTCTCTCATATTATCACATAACTAGGAGCAAACCACTAACCTTAGAGAAGGACCTCAGGCAACTCTCATACACCACAAATTACAACTTAGTTACATTTGAATCGGTGGAGGGAGTTTCCACAAGGGAAGTTCTCAACATTAATGAAATGAGGACCAAATTTCCCTTTTCCTCATCCATTATAAAGAATTCCACCACCTCTAAAATTGTTTATTTATATCGTATAGGTATGTTAGGGAACAGTGGATAGAGACCCAGGCTTGGAATCAGGAAGACTCAACTTTTCTGAGTTCAAATTTGGCCTCAGACACTTAATGATTATATGACTTTGGGCAAGCCACTTCACCCTATTGTAAGATTTAAATTAATGTACAATACTTCAAGTATTATGTTTTTATAAAGTTTATTATCTGACAAAATAGAACCACATAACTAAGTTTTTCTACCTGCTCAAAAATCCCCACTCCACTAAAGCCATGACAGGAAGGAAAAAGGGTAAGAGACAGAACTCCACCCAATTTATATACTGTCTACATCAGCATATAACAATAGGGAGCATGTAGGGTGCTTGGAATTGTAGTTTTTCTGGGGATCATAATTTTTAGGGTAATAGATTGTAATTATGTGCTATTTACCTCTGTTTCCTCATCTGTCAAATAAGCTGGAAAAGGAAATGGCAAAACATTCTAGTATTTCTTTCAAGAAAACCCCAATGGGGTCACAATGGATCAGGCATTGCTGAAAACTACTGAACAACAAATATTTATAGAGTGCTGTTAGATTGGCCAAACACTATATATATATATATATATATAATTTCATTTGACCCCCACAACAAAGTTGTCAGTGCCATGGTTCTTCCTCTGGAAGATGAGGAAACCAAGACTGAAGGAGGTTAAAGGACTTGTTCAAGGACTCACAGCTAATAAATGTCTAAGTGGACATTCAAACCCATGTCTTCCTGACTTTCCATCTGGCACTTTATCCATGGTACCATATATCTTTTTGGGACAAATGAATGATAGAGACACTGAGTAATCTGATTCACAATGATATTGATTCATTCTTCCACTCTAAATATATTTTAGCATAACTTGAGCTTTCTCATTCATTGGTAACAATTGCTAAATTCTAATGTCAATAGAGTTAGAATTCTTAGGGTTAACTGATTTCAACCCTGGGGTACTTGGAGGATATATTGTATCGAAACCATTAATATCAAGGGGGTGGCTATCCTACCACTGAAGAAGAGCTGTCTATTTACTTTGTTGGGAAACATCTTATGATTATTCCCTCCTGGGAGAAGGCAGTGAGGTTGGGGAATGAGGACAACTATAGTAGTTTCCCTTTTTTCACTTTCTCTTTTTTTTCCCCCTCCTCCACAAAAAGAAGTCTATAATTTATATAGTGCCCTGAGATTTGGCAAAACCATTTACATATCACTGTTATGTCATCTGATCCTCACAACAACCTTTTAAGATGGGATATAACAGTAACCCATTTTACAGAAGAGGGCATGCAGGCCAACAGAACTTGTGTATCCATCATCACTTATCTACTTACATGTTGTATCTTTGCTTTCTCCCTGGTCTAGAAGATAAGTTCCTGGAGTGGGGGAGGAGGAGTTTCATTTTTGTCTTTGTATCCCCAATACCTACCACAGGGCCTGAAATATAGTAATCTATGTTGGTGAACCTCTGGTACACCATGTCAGAGGGGGCTGCTCCCTTCCCCCTCTCCACATGCATCTGAGCACATTTCTCACATGACCTGTCCTTCTGCCCAGCAGCCCAATGGGAGCACTTCCTCTCTCCCCTGTCTGGGGTAAGGTGGGGTGGGGCTCACATGCAGCATGAGGGTTGCAGTTTGACCACTTGATCTCTAAAAGGTTTGCCATCACTGGAATAGGTTCTCGATAAATGCTTGTTGATTATTCACATAGCTAATAAATATCTGAAGCAGAATTCATACTTGGGTCTTCCAGATCCCAACCCCACCATTCTATATTATGCTGCCATGCTGACTTACCCAAGAAAACTCTCAAATTTCTTTCAAATCTGAAAGAAGTAGGGGAAGGATGGCCAAACTGATAATGCTTGCATGCTTCAGGGAAATAGGGAAAGATGAAAGGAGGAGGGCAGGTGGAAAGGAGAGAAGATAGGCTAGCCCTAGGGAATATTTTGTTAAAGAAATGAAATTCAAGTTACCAAATGTCCAACTGGAGTTTTACTTTCTCCAGCCTTTAGCACTGCTCTGAGATTAATCAGAACTGCTTATTGTTGTGGGGTACAAAGGCCCCATGTCACTTACAAGAAAAGAGCATGAGCAGAAAATAAATTGATGTTAACAGAGGTGATTCAGCAGAGTACATTAGAGTTCACCCCACAGCCAGGGTGAAAAAAGATTATATAAATAGGGGTCAGTCCAGAAAGTCAATGAGTCACTCAATGGCAGCTTTCGGGATCACTAGTTCTGATCAAGGATGATATGGTGAATGCACAAATCTCTAATAATGAAGAAGGGGTGAGAGTAAATGAGAAGCAGCCATGGATAGGAAGGTAGTTATGTCTTCAGTTCCACTCAGTTCAACAAGCCTTGATAAGGCACTTGTGTTGAACAAGGCACTATACCAGTGATGGGCAAACTATGGCCCATGGGCCAGATGTGGCCCCCTGAAATGTTCTATCTGGCCATGCGACATTATTCCTAATCTGACAAATACAATGAGCAGGATACAATACAATGAAACTTCGAAAGAGTTGCCTTAGAAACAGACTGACAGATGAGCATTTCCTTTCCTTTGGCCCCCTCTTTAAAAAGTTTGCCCATCGCTGCTCTAGACCATAGGAAAACAATGACCACAACAACTGGGCTAGCAGTAGACAATGCTCTAGATGAACCAGTTAGCCATTGATACCATCCCACCTCTTCAAAATGCCTCCTATTCTGCCCAACCCAGACATTCAATGTCTTTGAGTTGGTGCTCAATAAGGGTGGCCCTTGTATTATCTCTCAAGAGGCTTGTCCTCTAGGGGCAATGGGCTAGTCTACAGATGCAATCTTTCTTTTAGAACTCATATGTCCAGTATCCCATTCTCTCTGGACTTTGCATTCTTCAGAAAGTCATCTCATGAACTAATTCATTTAAGATGAAGATCAGAGTATAGATGTAGGGTTAGGAGGGATCTCAGGAATCATCTAATCCACCCCCATCATTTTATATATAAAGAAACTGAGGTGTAGGGAGAAAAAATGACTTTCCTAAGGTCAGATCTGTCAAGATTTTAATCAAGTTCCTGTGACTCCCAAGTCAGAACTTTTCCCACCATGATAATAACTTATCTTGGGCAAAGAGTATTTTGTCCTTTAAAAAGACGCTCATAGAAACAATGACAACTCAAAAGGGGAAAAAAATCTAATGACATAATTCAAGGTACTCTGGCAGCATTAGGGCTTTCTTGACTCAGTTCCCCTCCTTCAACTAGGTCTACAAATTTGCCTCCCAATTTGCAGATTCTGATTGGCTGAGGTAAATTCTCACTCTGTAGAGAAAGTGTGCTGGTAGCCCACAGAGAAAGCAACTGATTCAGTATCAAGTCCCATTCCTGCTGGTTGTGTCTCCTGTCTTGTCTTTACCTTGATCTTGACCTCTAATCATCCAGATGCCTTAATGACCTTGTGGCCTCTGTACCTACCTAAGTCTTTCCTAGGTCTACGAATAGCACCCCTGCCTTAGATGGTCTCCCTTGGTCCTGGCCATTGGCCTGCCTCACTTAATTGCTGATCTCACTCCTATTGTGTCTTTGTCACAGTTCCTTCTCTCCATCTCTGTGTGCATGTGTCTTTGTCTCTCAGTCACTGTGTGGGTATTTCTCTGTCTCTACCCTCACCTCCCCACCTTTCTCTCTGAATGCCTCTATCTTTCTGATTATTTCTTGTTCCAAGGCCTCCTTTCCTTCTGTTTTCAAAATATTTAAATCTACTTTATCTTCTATGAAATTTTCAATTTGACCTTGGCAACCCTCCTAGCTGAAATGCACAGAATGATCAGTGAATTTGGAATCAGTGGACCAAGATGTGAAACCCAGTTTTGCTCTTGCCAGCTGGATATATAGATGAGTCACTCCAGTTAACTCAAAATCAAATCCGTCATCTGTAAAATGAGTGGATTGGACTAGGTAATTTCAAAAGGTCCTTTCATCTATAAAAATCTGTGATTCTCAGTAATGTATACAATTATTCTACAATCCCATTTCTCTCATTCCATAGGTTGCCAAGTCCCTTGAATGTGTGAACTATACCTGCTGGTTCTGTATCCTTTCCACCCAATCCACTCATTCCTGAATGATCTACAATCCAAATTTGGCTTACTCTGAAAACATATTCTCAAACCAGTGACTTCCTAGTTAAATATAGGATAGTAGATTATTCTCATTTCCCCACCCTCTTCAGTTAATCTGCAGTATTTGACACTTTGGCCATCCATGGATTTCTTTCCTTAGGTTCCATGATATAATTCTACTCTAGGTTTCCACCTGTTTCTTTGATTGTTCCTTCTCTGTCTACTTTGCTTCCTTCTCTTCTTCTTCCCAAGCACTCACTAATGGTAGCAATTCCTTAAGGTGCTGTTCTTAAGTTCCTGAACACATCTATTTCCATGGCTTTATTTCTCATGTGGAAATTTTTATTTTGACTTTATAGGTTTCAGATTGCAGGGCCAGCCTCATAGAGGTGGCCTATTTCTTCCTAGGTAGGCCATTTCAGTATCTGATTTTGACTTCAAAGACCTACTGGCTAATCTTTTCGCTAGATGTCACTGAGAGGAAAAAGACCTGTGGAACCATGTGAGAAATAAAGGCCTTACACTTGAAGAACCACTAATAAAGTAGGTCCAAAACTTACTTTGGATACTTACTAGTGGAATCACCCTAGGCAAGTGATTTAATCTCTTATTTATAGAGAGAGTGGTCTCTGATGTTCCTTGAAACTTTAAAACTATGGTCCCATTCACACGTTGGCTTTAGTGAATGACATAACTCATGTGTACACACACATCTCCTCTGTTTTGGAGCACTTTGATTAGTGGTCTGCCATGTGGGTGGAAATGAAGAAGAGGAATTGCCTTCTGGGTACCAACCCTCCTAGGCTCATGTTTTGACCTCTTCTGGGAAGACCTAAACGCGTAACATGGTGATGCCCCAACCCAGTGGCCAGTACTTTCCAGCCACTAGCAGAGCTTGGCTCAGGCCTGAGACAATGGACCCCTTCATATGAAGCTTACATTTAAGCCCAGGGCCCTGGAACCATTAAGAGTAGTCAATAAGATAGCATTAAGGAGATACTGTGGGAACCAGGGCACAGAGCCTTACTGAGGAGCGTGATGGAGGAAGAGCTCATCAGAATGACTGCTCTTGCAGTCAAGCAGAGAGCCGAGTAGCCTTTGTGTTGGAGCTCTGATTCAGACATCCACTCCAACACGGCCAACATACATGATCCTTCAGTGTGACAAAGGGAAAATGTTGTAATTAGATTCTCTACATGGGAATGCTGTGAGAGATTCCTCTCTGCTGGGGATGATTTCTCTGGTGGGATGTAGGGAGTTAGACCTGAGCTCTGAAATATCACCTGTACTCTGAATGTCTCTGTGGGAAATCAAGCTGTCTCCCTCAGAAATGGGAAACCTTGTAGCTTATGCCAGCCCTCATAATCAGCTCAAAGAACTAGCTGCAATTGTCAGTTTGTGGAACCTTCTTTGAAAGGCATCTCTGCTGGGCTGTCATTCTCCCCCCGCCTCCCCTCCCATCTCACTCCCCCTTCAGTGGCCTTTCAGAGTCTTAGAGGGCCCTTGACAGATCAAAAAAGCTTCTGAAACTGACTGTTTAACAGCATTTCCCAGGACAGAATGGAAATGACCCTGTGGGTGACTAGAATAGTAAGGAATGAAGTGTATTCTTAGGGAATTCTACAGGAAGACCAGGTTTACCGAACTTTTGTCTCACAGCAGTGGGTCTCATGATCTGAGAGGTTCAGATGTGTTGAAATAAGGAAGGTCAGGAAAAGTACCTGCACGTTTTAGTGTTTCCTTGCCCAGAACACCCATAATTCTGCAAATCAGCATCATAGTTGCTTGGAAGATAAAAAAAAAAACCCTTTCAAACCTTCTTCCTTTTTTCTCCAGAAGCACAAATCTTGTGGCCAGGTTTATTGAGAAGGAACACATACACATTGAGTCTTGTTTCTTCTGTTCTAAGCCTTGATACCTTGATATAAAGAGTGAAGCTTCTTTGTCATTTATTTTGGGATTTTGTCTTTCTTTGAGAAAATTAAAGCAGTAAGCCTTTAATCCTGAACACTCCTTTCCCTGCCTTCTTCTCTCAGTCACTTATGGTGTAACAATTCCAAATTCTTATTCCTTAAATCCTTATGTGATATTTCTTGTCTACTAGACATATAATGGAATAGACATTGTTATGAACTTCCTTCAACTTCTTGAAATATTCCAGGGTTATCCCTCTTTTGCTCAGTACCTCAAGGATGCCACTCTGCTTGAATGGCTCAGACAAAATCTCAGAATCTTGGAGCTGGTCATCTGGTCCCAAAAGGGAATCCCCAATACATGAGCCTCTGCTTGAAGATACCATTATTTAACCACCACCACCCATTCCTCTTCTGGATGGCTCTAATTATTATGAAAGTTCTCCCTATATCAGGCTCAAATTTGCCTCTTGGTAAAAACTACAGCTGTTGCTTCTAGTTCTGACCTCTAGGTAGGACCAAGCCAAAAAAAACCCCCAAAAACAAAAAACAACCCAATTCTAATCCTCTTCTCTATAACAGTCCCTCCAATAATTGATTATATTATGTTCCCTAACCATCTCTCCTCCAACATAGCATCCCCAGTTCCTCTTTTAAGGATTATTTATATGATCTCAAAGCCCTCCACCATCCCACTCATACTGTTCTCGATGTTGTCCAGTTTATCAGTGCCCTCCCTCAGTTCTGATTTTGACCTCCCAGATAGGATTTGATTATATCAGGACTATTACCAACGTGGTTCTAGGTATTACTGTTCTCAATGTAGCCTGTTGACTTACACCGAGCTTTCAATTGGACAAAACCCAAAGATTTTTTCAAATAAATCGAAATCTTCTTATGTCTGTTTCTACTGCATATTTAATTTCTGAACCCATGTAAGTCTTCACATGTATTCATTATCATTTTATTAGATTTAGCTTAAAGTTCTAGCCTTTTGAGGTCTTTGGGTATTGGGGGACCTGATTCTGTTTTCCAAATTGTTTACATTTGTCCTGACTTTGGATCCTCTTCAGAATTCTCTTTTATGATTTTATCTAAATCCCTGAGACAAAGTGTTAGACAGCATAAGGCCAAACATTGTTCCACAGGACATACCACTTCCTTACAAGTTGACATCAAACCCTTAATGTCCCCTCTTTGGATCCAGCCATTGAAGGACCTCAGAACCCAACTGCACTATCTCCTTCCTCTCTCTGGCATGATCCCATTTTATAAGTGGTCTTTTTCCAGCTCGGGTACATAATGTGGCTGCCAGAGTTCACTTCACAATGAGGAGCCACTGAAGATGCATGGATCCACAATTACAGCAAGAAAATGATGTGTTAAACCAAGTCCAAATGTAGCACTAGATCCTTTATTACTTATTGTATCCTGAAACCCCCAGAGTAACTCCCATTTGGGGAGAAATTCCCTCCCTGCTAGAAAAAAAAGACTGATGTTCAGTGTAGTTCATCGTAATCTCTTTGCTTACTTGTTAATACTTTTCCTTGCAGTACATTGTAACCTATTCAAAACTTCTTAGTTTGTTTCTTAAAGGTTCAGTAGGTTTTCCCTGTCCAACAGAAGCCTCCCTCCACTCCCTACATCCCCCATCACAGCCATGCCCCATTCTAAATTGACAGCAGCCTTCTTTTCAAGGTCATTCCTGGGAGAGTTATGAGAAACTCTTCAATATAGGCTTCCCAGGCCATCACCAGATAATAACCACTTGTGCCAACTTGCCCAAGGTTGTTGAGTATGAAATTTGAGGCTAAGCAACCCCAAAGTTGAATCTTTATCTCAGAATGATGCTTTAGTAGTTGGCAAAATACCAGATACCCCAAATCTCCAAATTATATGAATGAAAGGCTTTCAAAATATTGAGAACAGGATAAAAGAGATCAGAACCAATCAGGGACAAGATGAGGTATATACATTATGTCTATTGCTTGAGTTGTCCTGAATATGAAAACACTTCTATTCAATTACAAAAAGCAGTCATTTTGGCCACTTGTAAAGAGTCCTTGGTTACAAAGCTGAAGCCACTGGCTAGTTGACAAAGGTGTCTGAACAGAAACCATGTGCAGAGCTACCAGTTTTGAAGCAGACCAGCAACTGGTAATGAATATGACTCTGTTGCTTCCTGCTTTACCAATAATAAAATCCCAGCCAGCTACTCAAAAAGCCATGTTGAACAGATGTGCTCGCCAATCTGCCTCTTCCCTTTATTAGCATTAATTACTATCATTTGCTTATATTGGCTTTATTTTCATTAACATTCCCTAAAATAAGCCAAAAAAGAAAAGAATAAATGTCATCCTACATGGGCAGTCTTCCATGCTCTCAAGAGATAAGGGGGAGGAGTAAGCTCATCTCTGCATGACCTGATTGTTTGTGTCCAGAACTGGAAGAAACTCAGGATTTAACTCACTCAAGGACCTAAGAGTTCCTTGGCTGCACTGAAGAGTGGATATTGTCAAATGGCATGAGTAACAATATCAGTCAGAGATTCCTAAAAGGATTCCTCCTCTTTAAAATGGTATAATAATAGTACCCGCCTTCTAGGGTTGTTGTGAGAATGAAATGAGATAATATTTGTAAAGTACACAGAGCTATATCAATATTATTATTATTATTCAAACTTTTATAGTGGTCCGTGACCCCAAAAAGTTAAGGACCCTGCTCTCTACTCTGGTACTCAAGGTAAACTTCCCTTTTTTGAGTTTCCCTAGAGGTCACAGTATGGATAAAATGAGATGTCTTTCATCTGTAAAATGGGAATAATATTAACATCTACCTCCCACATTTGTTGTGAATCTCCAGTGACTTAACATATGTAAAGCACTCTGCAAACCTAAGGACCTATAAAAATGCTAGCTCCTACTATATTAATTATCTTTCTTAAGGTTAGCTGAACCTGGATGGGACCTTGGAAATGGTCTAGTCCAGTGTTGGTAAACCTATGGCTCACATGCCAAAGATGGCACACAGTGTGCTTTCTGTGGTCACATGTGCTATCTTCCCCTCCACCCGACCCCCAGAGTTCATTACTAGAAAGGCAGAGGGACTTGGGCAGAGTTGCTCTCTTCCCCCTCTCCACTGAACCTGATGATAGTTTTTCACATCACCTGCCCCTCTGACTAGCAGTTTAATGGGAGAGCATAGCAGGTAAAGTGGGTGACTCACAGGTGGCAGAGCTGGAGGGAAGCAGAGAGCTCTGGCCATTCCCATCCCTCTCTCTACACTCACTGAGGATATTCCTCACTTCACCTGCCCCTCCATCCAGCAGTTCAATGGGAGCACTTTCTCCTTTCCCTATGTGGAATAAAGGCGGGGGGCGGGGGGGATGCATGGAACTCAGTGGGGGAGGCACTGCATATAGTCTATAAAAGGTTTGCCATCACTGTTCTAGTCTAACCTCTCTCATTTTATAGAAGAGAAAGCAAACTCTAGAAATGGGAAGTAGTATTGCTGTTGTTCAGTCATTTAGTTATGTCCTATTCTTTGTGACCTCATGAATCATAGCACACCAACCCTTCTATCTTCCACTATATCTCAAAGTTTGTCCAATGTCATGTTCATTATTTCCATGACATTATCTATAACTTGCACACAAACAATGTGGAGGTAGCATCTGAACTAGAACCGGTGACCAAAAGGCTTCACATTCATTTCCTGGCTCCACTGCTCATCATCTTTGATGAACCAGTTTTGTCCCATTAGGGTGGTGGAGAGGGAGGAGTGATATAGGAAGGGAATTAACTTGGTCACTAAAAATATTAGCTTGTGTCCTCATAGACTAAAGAATTAAGCACTGTGGGTGGATTGAAGTTAAATAGGATCTGACTCTATTTTTTTTCTCTTGTGGTTTGGTTTTCATGGAAATCTGTGCTCTGGAAGAAGTAATATTTTTTGCTCTTGTCTGGTCCTGGCTGGTTCAACCCCCTCATTTTACAGAGTAAGACCTGAGGCCTAAGGAAGATAAGTGACTTACCTAAGGTCACTCAGATAGCAACCATCCTAAGTAGGATTCAGAACTAGGTCCTCTAGCTCAGTGCTCTGATCACTGTACCACAGTACCCCCAATTGTGGGCTTTTCAGCTTTGCAAAGGGAACTGATCAATAGTAGAAGGGAGTGAGTAGAGCTATAACTAGCGATTGTGGTATCCAAGATACACACCAAGAACATGCCTAGGTCAAATAGATTGATTTTACTCCAGGGAGGGCCAGGAAATTACCTGAAAGGTGAAAGCAGAGACACTCCATCATCTTTGGATACTATGTCACTGCTTAGGACATACTCCCTGACACAGGGAGTGGGATGTAGGATCAGATCAGGAAAGAGCCCACCACCACACTGAGGATCAAGCTCTCTACAGCCACATCAAAGCCCTTACTAACTTGGTGAATTCCCAGTCATTTCTGTGGATAATGACAATAATAGTTACATAGCTTACAATGTGGTTCATAAATATTATCTCATTTTATTCTCACAACCATGTGTAGTAAGTGATGCTACTGACTCCATTTTACAGATGGGGAAGACGAGGTATCTCCTAACTCCAACACTCTATCTACTGTGTCCCTAGATAGCTGTAGCAGAAAGGAACCCTAACAATTCTTAGAGTCTAAGGAACATAGAAATTTCCATGTCATTTCTTAGGATTTTAGATGTAAAGGGATCCAAGTCTTTTTGCCTCCCTACCACCAGTTTTATAGATGAGGAAACTGAGGCCCAGAGATGAATAATTTATCCAAAGTCATTCAGCTAGCTAGGGAATTTCATGGGATTATGTGATTTAGCCTAAGGAACTTTAGAAATTATCTAGTACAACTTCATTTTACAAAGAAGGAAACTGAGACTCAGCTAAGTGATCTTGGCTTAGATCATCACATGGCTTTTTCTTCTCTCCCTCTTAATAAAGTCCATCTTCTGGTTAGAAATGACTGATATATATATATATATATATACACATATATATATGCTATATATATACAGATATGTGTATAGATAGACAGATATATAGATATAGACATAGATTAGATATAGATATAGATATAGGTATAGGTATAGGTATAGGTATAGGTATAGGCATAGATATAGGTATAGGTATAGGTATAGGTATAGGTATAGGTATAGGTATAGGTATAGTCAGGCTGGCTGGGAAGGGTGATAAACTTTCACTCCAGAGATCCTGACAGCTTAACAGAGCAATGAGGAACCTGGATTGTCTGAACACATGGGCATTACATCGCTGAAATACTGACAACTCCAAACTAGACCCCAAGGTGCTGGTGCTGGTGCTCCCTCCCTCCCTCCCTCCCCAGATGATCTCAGGCCTCAAGATGAGAGCTCCAACATCAGAGATAGGGCTCTGATGATTAAACTGTGCAGTGGAAATCCACAGGACCAACAAAAGCCAGTCTGACTGAGCTGCCATCTCTGTAGACAAGTGAGGGGTTGGGGAGGGGAGGCAATGAGAAGAAAGGCTGAGTTTGCTCTGGGCTTTGAACTTTGAAAGACAACTCTCTCTCTCCTCCAATCTCAATCTTATGCAGCAGACAACAAAGTACAGAGGTAATGGGGCCCTGGGGACTTGGCCTGAGATTAAAAAAAAAAAAAAAAAAAAGAGTCCTGAGTCTGGGTTCAGAGAAGCCCATCCTGACAAAGTGGAGCTCCCCAGAGCTTTGAAAAGAAGGAGGGTGGGAGCAGAGGCTGCTCTGCACGACCCCAAAGAGAGGGGTCTCAGCTACCTTTAGAAGTCTAGAAACTGAGTCCCAGCCCAGACCACTCCTTTAATAGGCAGCAGCTTCCACTGAAATAGTGCATTTGGCCACAAATTCCTCTAAAAAGTCACTTGTTCTGCCTTCACAATGCAGTAAGGTATAACAGAGGAAGAGCCATGCCCAGGACCAGAGGTACGAAGTATACCATCAGTATTTCTGTCTAGAGAAAGGAGTGAGGTGGTGGCTGGTAGGTGGTACAGCGATTAGAGTGATGAACTTGGAATCTGAAGAGCCAGGTTCAAATCCTGCCTCAGATCATTACTAGCTATGTGACCTTGGCAAGTCACCTAACTCCTCTAAGCCTTAATTTCTTCATCAATGAAATAAGGATAAATGAATGCATTTACCACTCAGGGTTGTCTTAAAGATCAACTGAGAAAGTAATGTGCTTTGCAAATGTTAAAAATTAGATAAGTACCAGCTATTATTATTCATCACAAGGACTTTAAGCTGTAGTTTTACATAACTTCTTGTTTTAATGAATTATTTTTGCTGAAAAAGTGTAAACACTAAGAACCTTTTAAAGTTCAGCACCCAGTGGCAAAGCCTCTATTGCTCCAGCCAAGTTACAGCTCTGCCAGAAGCAACTAGGTAATACAGTGGATAGAATGTTGGACTTAGAGAAAAGAATACCTGAATTCAAATCCTACTTCTGTCACCAGTTCTGTGACCATGGGTGTCACTAAACTCCTCAGTATAAAATAAAAGCTCATCAAGACCTAGTTTGTATGAAATGTTAATACAATAGTACCATTTTCATAGGGTTATTGTGTAGATTGAAATGAGATAACACATGAAGTGCTTTTAATGCTATTTAAATGCTAGCTATTGCCATTGTTGTCTTTGTTGTCATTCAAGAGAAGACCCAAAGTCAGTTAGTGGCACAGCCTGTACTAGATATCAAGTCATCTACCTCCCAGGCTTTCTGCATTTCCTGAAATCTTTGACTTTGGTTCTTTGCTATTCAGTGAGTGTCCCATCATTTCCTTTGCCCAGATTAACCAGAACTCAATTTTCCCACCAATGACACACTCCCTTCCCTTTTCAACTTATTCCTTTCATCCTTCACCGTCCAGACCCCCTAGCTAGAGCAGGAAACATCTGTGCTCTCTTCCTACAGCTCAGCTGTCCCTTCTCCAATTTATTTTGTCATGATCATGCTAGCTGCTTGTCCCTATTTCTCAACATGGCTTTGACCTTGGATATAGGGGTTGAACCTTTAGACCAGTGATGGTGAACCTTTTAGAGACCAAGTGCCCAAACTGCACCTTCATGCCACATGTGAGCCATCCTCTAAGCCAAGATAGAGAGGGAGGAAGTGCTTCCATTGGGTTGCTGGACAGAGGGGTGGGGCATGTAAAAAAATGTCCTCAGGAAGTTCATTTAGAAGAACAAAAGACCAAAAATATCAAGAGAAATAATGGAAAAACATATGAAGGAAGGTGGCCTATCAGTACCAGATCTTAAACTGTGCTACAAAGCAGTAGTTATCAAAACAATATGGTACTGGGGAGGAGATAGAAAGGAGAATCAGTGGAATAGACTAGGGGTATGGGACTTCAGCAAGACAGTTTTCAATAAACCTAAAGAACCCAGCTTTTGGGACAAAACCCCTCTATTTGACAAAAACTGTGGGAAAATTTGAAAACAGTATGGGAGAGATTGGGCCTAGATCAACATCTCACACCCTATACCAAGATAAACTCAGAATGGGTGAATGGCTTGAATATAAAGAAGGAAACTATAGGTAAATTGGGGGAGCACAGAATAGTATACTTATCAGATCTATGGGAAGGGAAAGATTTTAAAAATAAGCAAGAGTTAGAAAAAAACACAAAATGTAAAATAAATAATTTTGACTACATTAAACTAAAGTTTTTGTATAGACAAAACCAATGCTACCAAAATTAGAAGGGAAACAATAAATTGGGAAAAAATCTTTATAACAAAAAACTCAGATAAAGGTCTAATCACTCAAATATACAAGGAGCTAAATCAATTGTACAAAAAAATCAAACCATCTCCCAATCGATAAATGGGCAAGGGATATGAATAGGCAATTCTCAGATAAAAAAATCAAAACTATCGATAAGCACACGAGAAAGTGTTCCAAATCTCTAATAATTAGAGAAATGCAAATCAAAACAACTCTGAGGTACCACTTCACACCTAGCAGATTGGCTAAAATGACAGCCGACGAGAGTAATGAATGTTGGAGGGGATGTGGCAAAATTGGGACATTAATGCATTGCTGATGGAGTTGTGAACTGATCCAACCATTCTCAATGGCAATTTAGAACTATGCTCAAAGGGCTTTAAAAGACTATCTGCTGAGTTCCGGGTTAAGATGGCAGCAGAGTAAGAAGCAACTCTTAACCTCTCCTGACCAAAACATACAAAACTCCTCAAGGGGACATAAAAACAAGTCCAGACGAACGGAGGAACCCCACAACAGGGCACAGCGTGGAAGGTACATGGAATCGAGGCATTTCCATGCTATAAAGGGGTGAAACAGCTCTCACTAAATCGCAGGCTGAGCAACCACCCCACCCCCACCCCCTCCACACACAACATCTATAGCATCGAAGCCAGCTAAAAAGAAATAGAGCAAGTTTGGGGCACCCATCGAGTCATTGGCAGCTCCGGAGCCTGTTCCTGAGAGCAGCAAGATTTAGGACCCCAAAAAGCTAACAAACGTACACAAAATTTGAGCGTGGGAGCAGGGCGCCGAGAGCAGACGCAGGGCACCGAGAGCGGATGCAGAGCGCAGGCTCAGAGTGCAGGCATGGGCGGAGGCGTGGGTGGAGGTAGACACAGCCACTAGCTAAAGCTCTCAAACCCTGAGTGGGGAACCAGTGTAGACGGGTATACAACTGTGGAAGTGGCGCCCTGAGACTTATAAAGAAACCTCTGGCAGAAGATCAAGCAAGGGGGTCCACCAGGGGGCTTGACCGCGGATAGACCCTGAGCGCGAGGATAAACCTGAGAAGCTGCTGGGCTAATGATGGCTACCCAGAATCAGGAAGTTCAGAAGAGAAAGATTAAAAACAAGAAAAAGAAGTCTTTAACACTCAACAACTTTTACACAGAGAAAATCCAGACAACCGAGCAAACAGAGGAGGAGAACAAACAAGCATCCGGACCCTCCTCAAATAAGGAAAACTCCTCACAAGCTATGGAAGAGTTCAAAACTGAGATTTTGAGGAAAATGGAAGAGATCTGGCAAGAAAATAACTGTTTAAAAGGTAGAATCTTGCAATTGGAAAGTGAGGCTCAGAAACCAAATGAACTGATAAGCAAATTGAACACCAGAAATGACCAGATTTAAAAGGAATACCAGAAGATTATAGCCCCAAACCAGAAGATTATGGCTGAAAACCAGAAGATTATAGCCGAAAATCAAAAGATCATAGCCGAAAACCGAAAGATTATAGCTGAAAATCAATCCCTAAAGGCTAGAATTGAGCAAGTAGAAGCTAATGATCTCTCAAGACAACAAGAACAAATAAAACAAAGTCAAAAGACTGAAAAAATAGAAGGAAACATGAAATATCTCAATGAGAGAGTGACAGACCAAGAAAACCGGTCTAGAAGAGACAATTTGAGAATAATTGGTCTTCCAGAAAAACCAGAAATTAATAGAAACCTGGACTCCATACTAACAGAAATAATTCAGCAAAATTGCCCTGAAGTCCTACAACAAGAGGGCAATATAGACATTGAAAGGATTCATAGAACACCTGCGACATTTGATCAAGAAAAGAAAATACCCAGAAATATAATTGCCAAATTCAAGAGTTTCCAAGCAAAGGAAAGAATCTTACAAGAAGCCAGAAAGAAACAATTCAAATATCAAGGAGCACCAATCAGGATCACACAGGATCTGGCAGCCTCCATGCTAAAAGATTGCAAGGCTTGGAATACGATATTCAGAAAGGCAAGAGAGCTGGGCCTGCAACCACGGATCAACTACCCATCAAAATTGACTATATATTTCCAGGGGAAAGTATGGGCATTCAACAAAATTGAAGAATTCCAGGTATTTGCACAGAAAAGACCAGGGCTAAATGGAAAGTTTGATATCCAACCACAAAAATCAAGAGAAACATGAAAAGGTAAATAAGATACAGAGGGGAAAGAAAGAAAACTTATAATTTTTAAATATGCCTTTTTAAGGGCCTCAGTGAGATCTAATTATCTGTATTCCTATGTAGAGAAATGTTATGTATAATTCTATTATAGTAATCAGAAGAATAATCCACAGGGTGAGGGTGGAACACTAAATAATCTAAGATGACATGGGGGATGGGAAAGAGGGGGTGAATAGCAGGGGACACTAAGAGAAACTTGAGTGAATAAGAAAATAGGATATTCACACAAAGAGGGCATGGGAGGGAGAGGGGACAAATACTATTATAAGAAGGAGAGGAAGAGAGCATAAAGAGGTAATAATCAAACCTGACTCTCAGTGTAATCAACCCAGAGAGGGAAGAGTAGCTATACTATCCATTGGGACATAAAACTCTTATCTAACCCTTCTGAGAAAGTTAGAAGGGATAAACCAAGGGGAGCAGGGGAGTGGGGAGGTCAAAAAAAGGGAGGGGAGAAGAGGGAGGGAATTCATAAGGCCTTTAAAAACAAAAAGAGGGGGAAAAATAAGGGAGGGGGTAGAAAGGGAAGTTAATCAAGGGAGGGGATAAGGGATAGCGGCTCAATAGCAAACCACTGGTTTAAAAGGAAAAAGTATAAGGAAAAAGGGGGTAGGAAGAGGGGAGGATTCGAAAATGTCAGCAAATGCACAACTGATGATTATAACTCTGAATGTGAATGGGATGAACTCACTCATAAAATGGAAGCAAATAGCAGAGTGGATTACAAACCAAAATCCCACCATATGTTGTCTACAAGAAACACATAGGAGGCGGGTGGACATACACAAGTTTAAGGTTCAGGGTTTGAGCAAAATCTTTTGGGCATCAAATGAGAAAAAGAAGGCAGGAGTGGCTATTATGATTTCTGACAAAGCCAAAGTAAAAATAGATATGATTAAAAAAGACAGGGAAGGTCATTACATCCTGATTGAAGGCAGTATAAACAATGAGGAAATAACACTACTCAATATGTATGCACCAAGTGGCATAGCACCCAAATTCATAAAGGAGAAACTGGCAGAGCTCAAGAAGGAAATAGATAGTAAAACCATACTAGTGGGAGATCTAAATATTCCTCTGTCAGATCTAGATAAATCAAACTGAAAAATAAATAAGAAAGAGGTAAGAGAGGTGAATGAAGTCCTAGAAAAATTAGATTTAGTTGATATGTGGAGAAAAATAAATAGGGACAAAAAGGAATACACCTTCTTTTCAGCTGCACATGGTACATTCACAAAGATTGACCATGTTATAGGGCATAGAATCATTGCAAACAAATGCAAAAGAGCAGAAATAATAAATGTAACCTTCTCAGATCATAATGCAATAAAAATAATAATTAGTAAGGGCACCTGGACAGGAAAATCAAAAACTAATTGGAAATTAAATAATATGATTCTCCAAAACCAATTTGTCAAAGAAGGAATCATAGAAACAATCAACAATTTCATTGAAGAAAATAACAATGATGAGACATCCTACCAAACTCTGTGGGATATGGCCAAGGCAGTACTCAGGGGAAAATTTATATCCTTGAGTGCATATATTAACAAATTAAGGAGGGCAGA
>NW_025340256.1:0-7719 GCF_016433145.1 Gracilinanus agilis | reverse complement strand
TAAGCACATGAGAAAGTGTTCCAAATCTCTAATAATTAGAGAAATGCAAATCAAAACAACTCTGAGGTATCACCTCACACCTAGCAGATTGGCTAAAATGAAAGAAGGGGACAGTAATGAATGTTGGAGGGGATGTGGCAAAATTGGGACATTAATGCATTGCTGGTGGAGCTGTGAACTGATCCAGCCATTCTGGCTGGCAATTTGGAATCATGCTCAAAGGGCTATAAAAGACTGCCTGCCCTTTGATCCAGCCATACCATTGCTGGGTTTGTACCCCAAAGAGATCATAGATAAACAGACTTGTATGAAAATATTTATAGCTGCGCTTTTTGTGGTGGCAACAAATTGGAAAAGGAGGGTATGTCCTTCAATTGGGGAATGGCTGAACAAACTGGTATATGCGGGTGACGGAATACTATTGTGCTAAAAGGAATAATAAACTGGAGGAGTTCCAGGAGAACTGGAGAGACCTCCAGGAACAGATGCAGAGCGAAAGGAGCAGAGCCAGAAGAACATTGTACACAGAGTGTGATATACTGTGGTAAAATTGAATGTAATGGACCTCTGCACCAGCAGCAATACAATGACCCAGGACAATTCTGAGGGATCTATGGTAAAGATGCTACCCACATTCAGAGGAAGGACTACAGGAGAGGAAACATATAAGAAAAACAACTGCTTGAACACATGGGTCGGGGTGGACATGATTGAGGGTGTGGACTCGAAACTACCACACCAATGCAACTACCAACAATTTGGAAATTGGTCTTGATCAAGGACACATGACAAAACTAGTGGAAATGTGCATTGGCCATGGGTGGGGGGATTGCGGGGGGCGAATGGGAAAGTAGGAGCATGAATCATGTAACCATGTTAAAAATGAATATTAATAAATGTTTGAAAAAAAAGACTATCTGCCTTTTGATCTAGCCATAGCACTGCTTGGATTATACCCCAAAGAAATAATAAGGAAAAAGACTTGTACAAAGATATTTATAGCTGCGCTCTTTGTGGTGGCAAAAAAAAAAAATGGAAAATAAGAGAATGTCCTTTGATTGGGGAATAGCTGAGCAAATTGTGGTATCTGTTGGTGATGGAGTACTATTGTGCTCAATGGAATAAAGAACTTAAGGAATTCCATGTGAACTGGAATGACCTCCAGGAATTGATGCAGAGTGAAAGGAGTAGAACCAAGAGAACATTGTACACAGAGACTGATATACTGTGGTACAATTGAACATAATCGACTTTTATACTAGCAGCAATGCAAGGATCCAGAGCAAGGCTGAGGGACTTATAAGAAAGAAAACTAGCTACATTCAGAGGAAGAACTGTGGGAGGAGAAACAGAGAAGAAAAACAGCTGCTTGAACACACGGGCTATTGGGGATATTATTGGGGATGTAGACACTAAATGATAACTCTAGTCCAACTATCAATAATATGGAATTAGTTCTTGATCAGTGATACGCATAAAACCCAGTGGAATTGTGCGTTGACTAAGGGGAGGTAGGGGGGTTTGGGGGAGAGGGAAAGAACATGAAATATGTAACTAGGAGAAAATATTCAAAATAAAAAAATAATTTAAGAAAATGTCCTCAGGAGCTGCATAATGTTGACACAAGGCGTAAGAGGTCTTACCTGAGCTAAAGAATGAGTATTGCTGCTCTTTTTATAGAATGAACTCAACCACAGAACTTATGACTTCTTCTCTTCTTCTTCCTCTTCTTCCTCCTCCCCCTCCTCCCTCTTCCTCTTTCTCTCTTTCTCCTTTTTCTCCTCCTTCTTTCCAATATGACTGTTTTAGCAGCCATAGTGATTCAGTACTTTGAGGGAAAACAAGATAGAAGCTCCTCACCTTAAAAAGATAAGCAGGTGCCAGTTCTGGTCAATACTGCATCTACCTCTCTGGGATCCAGTCCCTTTTTCTAATCTTCCCGCTCTGGGTCAAGCTTTCATTTCTTCCCAATGACACTATTACAGCAACTTCTCAATTGGTCTCACTGCCTTGTCTTTCTCTTCTCCACTCTAACCTCTACATGTCTACCAGTGTGATATTCCTAAAGCATAGGTCTGAACATGGAACTCTCCTGTTCTGTAAACTCCAGTGACTCCTTCTTGCCTATAGGACAAGATATAAATTGCTCATTTAGCAAGTAAAGCTCATCATGACCTAGTTCCATCCTTCTCTTCTATTCTAAGAATCCCTTATTCCCATTCACACACTAATGTAGCCAAATTGCCCATCTTGCTTTTCCTTATCAATGACATCCCACCTCCATATCTTTGCACAGGCTGTACCCCCCTCTCTTGATCACACTTGGTCTTTATTTCTGCCTCTTAGATTTCCTAATTTCTTTCAAATGCTTGGTTTGAGTGCTACTTTGTGTATAATGCCTTCCCTCACCTCTACCTCTACGCCCAGCTACTAGAACCACTTCTAGAAGACAGTCTTTTATTTTTGGTACATATTCCATGTGAATTTTTTTTTGTAGAAACATTGTGTATATGTTGTCTCCTCATAAACATCTTTAAAAATTTATTTATTTATTTATTTTAGAATATTTTCCCATGGTTAGATAATTTATGTAGAACATAAACTTTTTGAAGGCAGAGGTTGTTTCACTTATTATTCTATCCTCTGACACTTAGTAGAGTCTGATATGTTTTGTTGTTCAGTTATTTTCAGTTATATCCTACCCTTTATGATCCTATTTGAGATTTTTCTGGTAAAAACACTGGCATAGGTTTGCCATTTCCTTCTCCAGATTATTTTACAGATTATAAACTGAAGCAAACAGAGTTAAGTGACTTGCCTAGGGTCACATAGCTAGTAAGTGCCTGAGGTCATATTCATTTTTTTATTTTTATTTTTTAAACCCTTCTCTTCCATCTTAGAATCAATATTTTGTATTGGCTCCAATGCAGAAGAGTGGTACAGGCTAGGCAGCAGGGGTTAAATGACTTGCCCAGGGTCACACAACTAGGAAGTGCCTAAGGGCAGATTTGAATCCTGAGGACATTTAAAGGCACAAAGTGTAATCTTCCTGACCCTAGGCCTAGCACACTATTCACTGTGCCACCTACCTGTCTCACAAATATACAACAGACACTTAATAAATGCTTGTTTATTGATTTAATGTAGTGGGATGAGTATAGACAAGGCATCAGAATTCTGGATTTCTAGTCCCAGCTCTATTACTAACTAGCAGTGTGACCTTGGGCAAAGCATTTCCATTTCTGAGGGCCGCATTTTCCTAAGACCCTTTTCAGGGCTAATGTTATGAGGCCAATCTTAGTTTACTGTTACAAACTGCTTCTGATTGTATTTTTTTATTAACTGGAAGGATATGTCTTGTGGCAAAGAAAAAACAAAAACAAAACCCACATGATACGTTTCTCCTGAGGAGAAGCCATCGTTTTTTACAATAAAATCTTTCCCTTTTAAACAATTTTTCTAGATACTATTTACCCTTCTTGTCTCTTTAATTAATCTCAAGGAGAAATAACTACCATAAAAATATACAAACAGCTCGAGAGCATACAGTGAAATACAGATGCTAATTCTCCTCTCTTCTGTATTTTCGCTGGGAAGAAGCCATTTTCCATCTCCCAACAGAAACCCCTTCTCCCTCCATAACTGCCCTAAAGGGAAATTGAACTCCCCATAGGTTCAGCCTGCATCTAGCTCCAGGTGGAAGGCAATCAGACTTTCCTGAAGCATGGGAAACAAAGAACCACAATGGAGAAATGAACCCTTCAACCATTCTTACAATTTTCTCAGTAAACTAAGGTTCTCTGAAGCTACACTCACCTTGGAAACCCCATAAGGACCAGAAAGTAAAGCTGTGTTCTGTCATCATCATGGAAAAAAACAAGAGCCAGGAGCTGGAGGTGCATTGACATGTGTGGAAAATGGGAAAGCCCAAAGAGCATCCTCCTCTTATTTCCTCATCTGCTGAAACAGAATACTGGACTTGAAGGTAGGAAGATATGAATTCAAGTCCTGCTTATGGTTGTGTGACCCTGGGCAAGTCACAGTTCCTCTGAGCCTTAATGTCTTCATTTGTAAAATGAAGGAGTAATTGGATGGCCACTGAGATTGCTTCTCTAAATCTATAATTCTATGAAATTAGACTGGAGGGCTGGTATAGGACATACCCCTTTCTGGGCCCTCATGTGAGAATTCAGGGAATCCATCCTTCCTAAGGAATGTAACTCCTTTCATAACCTCACTGAATGATGGGTTCAACAATTCAATTCAACAAGTTGTTTTTTTCCCCCATGAAAACTTTTATTTTCTTTTTTTAGAATAAATACTATATTTTGGTTCCAAGGAAGAAGCATAGTAATGGCTAAGTCAAATGACTTGCCCAGGGTCACACAGCTAGGAAGTATCTCAGGCCAGATTTGAACCCAGAACCTCCCATCTCCAGGCCTGACTTTGAATCCACTGAGCTACTTAGCTGACCCACCGATACAAGTTTATTAAGCATTTACTATATGCCAGGTACTGGCAACCTTCTTATGTATGTTCCCATTTTACATTTAATTTTTGAACCCATAGGTTTGAAAGGCACTAGGGATATAAAGAAAACAATCAAACATAAAACAGGCCCTGCATTCTATTGTAAGGGAAAGGGGAAGAGGACATATAACATTTACAAAATGTATACAAATGTCATACATGGGAAATAGCTAGCAATGAGTTTGATGAAAATGAAGGGTACATGACTGGCAGTCATATGAAATAAGATTGGGAAAGTAGCCAGAATTCAGAAGCCAGAATTCAAAAGCCTTTCAATGCCAGGCTGAGATATTTGCATTTTGCCCAAAGCCAATGGGGAGCCAGTTTTTTCTCCAATGGGGAGAAGGGGCAACATGATCAGATTTGTATTTTAGAAATATGATTTTGGCAGCTTTTGAGAGAGTGGAAGACCATGTACTGAAAGTATGAAGACCAATCAAGAGGCAGTTGCCACAATTCAAACTAAAAGAACTTTAGGTTGGAATTAGGCTAGAGCTATGTGAGTGGAGAGGAAGGAATGGATGCAAATTACATTGGGGAGGTAGAAGCCACAACACTTGGCAAATGATAGATATAGAGAGTAAGCATGGCCTGCTCTCCTAATCCAGGATGTCATTCTTCTGTCCTCCAGAGGGACCAGGTAGAAGAGAAGTGATAATTGTAAAATGAAGCTGAGAAGACAGGATAGAGTTAATTAAGTGGAAGCCTGGGGAAGAGAGTGGAAAGAGCACTAAAGTGGGAATCAGGAGAGGTCTGTATTCAAATCTTACCTTGATCACTTACAGTAGTAGCTGTGTGATCACAGGCAAGCCATTTGGCTTCTCTGGGACACAGTTTCCTCATCTATAACATAGTATTAATGACATTTGTAACATCTACATCATAGAGTGGCTGTGAAGGTCAAATGAAATTATGTATGTAAAGCACTTTATGCCCTCAAGTGTTATAGAAATGACAGATTTAAATATATACATATGTGTGTGGAAATAGAGACAGAGAAGAGAGAGAAAGAGAGAGATGCTTTTGATGATTTTTATGTGCTAGATGAGTGATTTCATTGGCATAGGGAACACCCAGTGTGGAAATGTCCACTACCAATGGAGACCAGCCCTCCTATAGCTTATTGTCTTAGAAGGCATTAAGGGATTATATGATTTGCCCCTGGTCAAACAACTAGGATGTGCATGTCAGAGACAAGAATTGAACTCAGGTCTTCCTAGTTTTGTGGCCATTTATCAATCCACTATACACTCCAGCCTGTATATCTTAAAATATGTACCAATTTGTTGTTTCCCTTCTGATTTTGACTACATTGTTTTTGTTTGTACAAAAGTTTTTTAGCTTAATATAATCAAAACCATTTAATTTACATTTTGTAATTTTCTCTAAAGGGGCAGCTGGGTGGCTCAGTGGATTGAGAGCCAGGCCTAGAAACTGGAGGTCCTAGGTTCAAGTCCGGCCTCGGACACTTCCAGCTGTGTGACCTTGGGCAAGTCACTTGACCCCTATCGCCCACCCTTACCACTCCTGGGCTAAGGATGGTCCCTAGCCCAGATGAAAAAGGAGGAGGGTTGGGCGTGGGGCTAGCAACCCCACCCTGTAAAAACTACATCTGCTAAAGAAACTGCAACCTAAAGTAGGGGCAGCTGGGCTAGCTCAGTGGAGTGAGAGTCAGGCCTAGAGACGAAAGGTCCTAGGTTCAAACCTGGGCTCAGACACTTCCCAGCTGGGTGACCCTGAGAGACTGTGTGACCCATTGCCTACTGGTTGTGGCCCTATGTTCCTAGAATGGAGTCCCAGGATAAAAAAAAAAATTTTTTCTCTAACTCTTGCTTGGTTTTAAAATCTTTCCTTTCCCAGAGATCTGACAGGTATACTATTTTGTGTTCACTTAACTTATTTATAGTTTCCCTCTTTATATTCAAGTCATTCACCCATTCTGAATTTATCTTGGTGTAAGGTGTGAGATGTTGATCTAAACCTAATCTCTCCCATATTGTTTTCCAAATTTCCCAGCAGTTTTTGTCAAATAGTGGATTCATGTCCCAAAAGTTGGGCTCTTTGGGTTTATCATACACTGTCTTGCTGATGTCATTAAACCCAAGTCTATTCCACTGATCCTCCCTTCTATCTCTTAGCCAGTACCATATTGTTTTAATGACTGCTGCTTTATAGTACAGTTTAATATCTGGTACTGCTAGGCCCCCTTCCTTCACATTTTTTTTTCATTATTTCCCTTGATATTCTTGATCTTTTGTTATTCCAAATGAAATATGTTATAGTTATTCCTAATTCAGTAAAGAAGATTTTTGGTAGTTTGATAGGTATGGCGCTAAATAGGTAAATTAATTTGGGTAGGATGATCATTTTTATTATGTTAGCTCATCCTACCCATGAATAATTAATGGATTTCCAATTGTTGAGATCCAGTTTTATTTGTTTGGAAAGTGTTTTGTAGTTGTTTTCGTATAATTGCTGTGTTTGTTTTGGTAGATAGATTCCCAAGTATTTTATATTGTCTAGGGTGATTTTAAATGGTGTTTCTCTTTCTACCTCTTGCTGCTGTGATGTGTTGGAAATATATAGAAATGCTGATGATTTATGTGCATTTATTTTGTAATCTGCAACTTTGCTAAAGTTGTTGATTATTTCAACCAGCTTCTTAGTTAATTCTCTAGGATTTTTTAAGTATACCATCATATCATCTGCAAAGAGTGATAGCTTAGTCTCATCATTACCTATTTTGATACCTTCAACAAATTGGGAAAAAACCTTTATAACAAAAAATTTACAGGGGTCTAATTACTCAAATATACAAGGAGTTAAGTCAATTGCATAAAAAATCAAGCCATTCCCCAATTGATAAAAGAGACATGAATAGGCAATTTTCAGGTAAAGAAATCAAAAGTATCAATAAGCACATGAGAAAGTGTTCTAAATCTCTAATAATTAGAGAAATGCAAATCAAAACAACTCTGAGGTACCACCTCACACCTAGCAGATTGGCTAAAATGAAAGAAGGGGAGAGTAATGAATGCTGGAGGGGATGTGGCAAAATTGGGACATTAATGCATTGCTGGTGGAGTTGTGAACTGATCCAACCATTCTGGCTGGCAATATGGAACTATGCTCAAAGGGCTATAAAAGAATGCCTGCCCTTTGATCCAGCCATACCATTGTTGGGTTTGT
>NW_025340255.1:0-21296 GCF_016433145.1 Gracilinanus agilis | reverse complement strand
TACTTGTGTCCCCCACATTAGTGTGGTTTCTTTATTTGTTATTTCAGCCTCTTATGTATATTTCCAACCACCTTCAGATTCTGGGTCTCTTAAAGATATAATTCTTTCATTATTTTATGCTGTAATACCACCCTTTCTGAACCCCATTATATACAGCCTTCGGAATAAGCAGATAAAAGATTCTCTAAGAATATTAATGATGAGAACTCTTTCCTTAAGACATAAAGCATAAATGGTAGTTATTTTTCAGTGTTTTTTAACCTATTTGATCCATTATGGAAGAAACTCTCATGAAGACATATTTTTGGGTATTTTTGTCAGTTTGTGGTTTGGTACTTGTATGTTGGTGGTTACAAATGAATTTGTACTGAAGAGAAATCACAAATATCTTAGGGATGTGCGGAAGCCTTCATTTTCAACTCATTTTTCCTCTATAACAGAGAAAATCCTGGTGAGATGTTAAATTATTAATTATTCCTAATTAACTAATTATGTATTTAATTATATGACAATTATTATTTTCTCAAATAATTATATGTTATTGTATTATTATATAATTAATTAATTTTAAATTAAATTATTAATGATGTTCATGTGAAAATCTTAATGATAATAGAGAAAACTTTTACTCCCACATAATAGAATTCACTCTAAAAGTTAATTGTAGGCATATAATAAAATAAAGAAAGTTTTTATTAGAATCTTTTTCAGTTAAGGACAAGAGAGTCAAAAAAGTAACATTTTTACCAGCTATATTGTTTGTTCGATTTAAAAGTAATATTAACCTTGTTCATCTAAGTTTTTTTCCAGATTCCAGAACAAATTGTTTTTTATCATTGAAAACCACCAGCTAGATATTATATTTAATAAATGACAAAGTGTATAGGACTCAGTTACTCACTTTTAATGTGATTATGTGGACCAAAGAATATTTAGAAATAGTGATATATGTATGTCAACTATGTGAATAAGTAGTAGGGAAAGGAGTGTAAGGGAATGGGAAAGTAGAGGGATTCCTATAAGAGAATACATATCAAGAATAGGAGGGCAAGTTAAGGGCATAAAGGAGTATCTTTCAGGGCAAGAAAAGAGGGATTTTTAGAAGAGAATTTATATCAAGAAAGTAAAGATCAAGGTGGGGGGATAAGGGTGAGACTTTTGGAAGAGGGGATAGAATCAGAAATAGGAAGTAAGAGGAAAGGGATAAAGGACAAGGGAAGGACTATTATAAAAGTGTGAGTTGATTTTGAAATAGGAGGAAAGAAATCCAGGCAATAAGGTAGGAATTCTAAGAAGGAGCACAAATTGGAGTGGTAATGAATAGAAGAAATTGGATATCTGAGGAGGAATACAGTAAAGGAGAGGAAGAGAAAAATAAACAGTGAAAAAAATGAATGAAGAGGAACACACAACTAATTTTAACTTTGATTATGAATGGGATCAATTCATCCATACAACAGAAAGAGGCAGCAGAATGGATCAAAAACCCAAATCTAACACTATGCTTTTTAAAAAACATACTTTAAAATTAGAGACTCACAAAGAATAAAAATAAAGGGCTGGAATAGAATATACTGTGCCTCAGCTGATACAAAATAAGCAGGGGTAGCAAGCATAATCTCTGCCAAAATTAAAGTTAAAATACATATAATCAAAAGATAAACAGAGAAACAATATTATGCTAAAAGATATCAAATGTAATGAAGCATTATCAATGTTAAAACTATATACATGAAATTTATAACATCCAAATTTTTAAAGGAAAAGCTAAATGTTACAAATGGAAATAGATAGTGAGGGACTTCAATGATCCCCTTTCAGAACTAGATAAATATATCAAAACAATAATAATGAATTCAAGAACATTAAAGAACATTAGATAAGTTAAATAGGATAGATTATCTGGAGATATTTGAATAACTGGAAAATTGAATGGAACTAGAAAAGAATATGTTTTCTCAGAAGTAGAGGCTATCTTTACAAAAATGAACCACATATTAGGGCAGGAGAATATTATAGTTAATTATAGAAAATAGAAATATTGAATTTATCCTTTTCAGACCATAATGCAATAAAATTATATGCAATAAAGGACCATGCAAACATAAAGTAAAAATTTATTGGAGCCTAAATAAGTTAATTTTTTTCAATTTTATTATTTTTTTATTTAGAATATTTTCCCATGTTTACATGATTAATGTTCTTTCCCTCTTCCCAAAGCCCCTCTCTCCCCATAGTGGACACACAATTACACTAGGTTTTACATGTATCATTGATCAAGACCTATTTCCATATTATTGATAGTTGCACTAGGGTGATTGTTTAGTGTCTACATCCCCAATAATATCCCCATCAACCCATGTGTTCAAGCAGTTATTTTTCTTCTATTTCCACTCACACCATTCTTTCTCTGAATGTTGATAGCTTTCTTTCTCATAAGTCCCTCAGCATTCTTCTGGATCATTGCATTGCTGATAGAACAGAATTACATTATGTTCCATTGTACCACAGTGTATTAGTCTCTGTGTATAATGTTCTCCTGGTTCTGCTCCTTTCACTCTGCATCAATTCCTGGAGGTCATTCCAGTTCACATGGAATTCCTCCAGTTTATTATTCCTTTGAGCACAATAGTATTCCATCACCAACAGATACCACAATTTGTTCAGCCATTCCCCAATTGAAGGATATTCCCTCATTTTCCAATTTTTTGCCACCACAAAAAGTGCGGCTATAAATATTTTGTACAAGTCTTTTCCCCTATGATCTCTTTGGGGTATAAACCCAGCAGTGGTATGGCTGGATCAAAGGGTAGACAGTCTTCTATAGCCCTTTAGGCATAGTTCCAAATTGCCATCCAGAATGGTTGGATCAATTCACAACTCCATCAACAATGCATAAATTCCCAATTTTGACACATCCCCTCCAACATTTACCACTTTCCTTTGCTGTCATGTTAGCTAATCTGCTAAGTGTGAGGTGGTACCTCAGAGTTGTTTTGATTTGCATTTCTCTAATTATAAGAGATTTAGAACACTTTTTCATGTGATTACGGATAGTTTTGATTTCTTTATCTGAAAATTGCCAATTCATGTCCCTTGCACATTTATCATTGATTTACCTCCTTATATGTTTTGAGTAATTAGATCTTTGTCAGAGTTTTTTGTTATAAATTTTTTCCCAATTTGTTGCTTCCATTCTAATTTTGGCTGCATTGGTTTTGTTTGTACAAAACCTTTTTAATTTAATGCAATCAAAATTATTTATTTTACATTTTGCAATTTTTCCTAACTCTTGCTTGGTTTTAAAATCTTTCCCAGAGATCTGACAAGTATGCTATTCTGGGCTCACCTAATTTACTTATAGTTTCCTTCTTTATATTCAAGTCATTCACCTATTCTGAATTTATCTTGGTATAGGGTGTAAGATATTGATCTACACCCAATCTCTCCCATACTGTTTTCCAATTTTCCCAGCAGTTTTTGTCAAATAGTGGGGGTTTGTCCCCAAAGGTGGGCTCTTTGGGTTTATCATATAGTGTCTTGCTGAGGTCACTTACCCCAGGTCTATTCCACTGATCCTCCCATCTGTCTCTTCAGCAGTACTATATTGTTTTGATGACTACTGCTTTATAGTACAGTTCAAGATCTGGTACCGCTAGGCCACTTTCCTTCACTTTTTTTTTTTCATTATTTCCCTTCACATTCTTGATCTTTTGTTCTTCCAAATGAACTTTGTTACATTTTTTTCTAGTTCAGTAAACAAGTTTCTTGGTTTTTTGATAGATATGGCACTATATAAGTAAATTAATTTGGGTAGGGTGGTCATTTTTATTGTTAGCTCATCCTATCCATGAGCAATCAATGCTTTTCCAATTGTTTACATCTAGGAATTAGATGAATACAACTACAAAACACTTTCCAAACAATTACAACTAGATATAAACAATTGATAAATCTAGTCTACTGTGTGATCTACTTGTGTTCCAGGATCCTGATAGAGGGTTCCCAACTGCTGTGAAGATCTTGGCCGGTAAGTCAGTAAACTGTCTGTGGGGAAGACCTGAAGCCATCTTGGACCTAACCTGGAGAGGGTTGATCCCTGAGATAAAGGGTCAGCCCAACTACTCTGAAAGACTATAAAATCTAACCAAACATTATCTGGGAGGATTATTAGCATCAGGTAGTTAGTTAGCCAGGAATTTTGTAGATAGCCAGAGTAGGAAAGTAGGCAGCCAGAAGACCTGAAGACACCCTTTTGCAGGGGTTTTAGAAGAGAGGTGGTTTAACTAGAACCTCTTAGATAAGGGTATCTGATTCCTTAATCCTTCTTTCCAGCTTACCTTGGTTTAAAATAAACCCTTGACCTGTTTTGCCCATCTGTCTATAAGGCTGAGTGCAGTGGCCTGGTGAGGTGTTGGTGGACCTCATCACTGTGAGTTACCAATAAACCCTTGGAATCTCACCTCTACAAAAAGAATATCCACATATTTCAAATGGTGCAATGGATAAGGGGGTAGGGAGCTGGGAGTAGGGACTGAAAGTAGCCCCTGGAGACATCTGGCCATGGTGATAATCGACCAGACATACTCAAAGACAGACAAAGTGGAGCTATGCATGAGGAATCAGGGTACAGGTGGTATGTGTTAAAGTGAACTATTAAGGGAGAGGAGAGAAGGGGCTCATCCCCAAGGTTGTTTCTACAATATTGTGTCACCTAGCTGCCCCCTAGTTGTTACCAATGATAGACCCAACCCCCTTATACTTGATTGGATTTTAGTGATGGTGATAGGTTTTAGATAATCAATATTGTGATTCTAAAGTGATTTGTATGATTCCATTATAATCTTAATTAAAATTAGTAGAATTCATGATTTTTATAAAGATTTCTAACTAGAGCTTAAAAACTACTAAAGAGGATTTCCAACCCCTCCCTAAGTCATACTTCCCTTCTATCATGAGATGTTGACCATCTGAGTTTCATGTCCTGATATGGTACATCATGTCCTGATGTGGTACAAGTATACACACCCTTTCCTATTTGGAAATAACCATCATCTCCATAGATCCGATGAATCTAAGGTAATGGTCATCACTATTCTCTAAATAAGGGTATTGTCTTGTGATTTGACCTTTAAACAAATATGGATTTTCCTAAATGAACTCATCAATCAGCTGTATGGTTGGGTAACAGTTTCTAAAAAAGGTCTATATGATGTTTTGTCTTATGATATAAGTCATCAACCTTGTTTGGAAATATTCACTTTGTTACTGTCCTGGTATATAAACCAGGTCTCTGCTGCCTGGCTTGGTCTCTCGCTGGGGTCCAACTATGTAACATGTGTGAGATTCCAGGTTTATATGGGTCATTTGGCCTTCTTCCAATAAAATCTGAAATTCTACCTTGACTTGGAGAAATTCGGCTTTTTTACTTTATTTATCTAAATTGTCTATATCAGGGTGGTGAGATAAAAATTTCTGTGACCAGTGATAGGCAAACAATTCCCCATAGCCCAGATCCAGGCTGTAGATTGCCAATCACTGCCTTAAGCAATTCCTTAATCATTACATCTGGATGTGGGGGCATAGTGATTAGAGAATTGCTTAAGGCAGTGATGGGCAAACTATGGCCTGGATCTGGCCTGTGGGGTATAGTTTGCCCATCACTGTTGGTGACAGTTCTGGAACCCAATGTGGAACCAGAGAGACAGCTCTGTCACTTCTGAGGAGTCTCTCCTTCATACAGAAAATATTGATCTCAAAAAAGTACCCACAGGATCCGTTTTTTCCCATTTCTTTTTCTGTGTGAAGAGAGACTACTTCTCAACAGGCAGGCAGTAGTTCCTCTGGCTCAAAAGGACTCTGTCATCCACGTGAGGTAAGAGTATCTGGAATTCTTCATGCCTGCAGACTTGGAGATATCCCCAGACCTATTTTCCATTTTCTTCCATTAGACTTACAATTTAATATAAACCAGGAATGTTTGAAAAAGAGAAACTAAAGATTTTTTTCCCTTTGAATTAAAGAGTTGAGTTAATAAGGCAGTTTCATTATATTTCTGAGCTAAATAATATGTTTAATTGGTAGAGAAAAAATAAGAGTTTTTGTCTAGGTTACTTGTTTAGGTGTTATGATCTCTTATAACTGAGACTTTTTAGTTCTCATGAAGGGAAAGCAGGCTGCATGAACAAGTAATGTGGCGTTTTTGTTTTCTTAATTGGTTTAGGTTTAAAATTCTGTTTGACCTATTCTTGGGCAAGAAGTTTGGGGAAGGTGGGTTAAGGGATAGATGTGGCAGCCAGAGTGGTAACTGGCTGGGTCTATGCCTGGAGGAATTTTATCTTGGATTGTAAAGTTCTCACTCATAGTTGCAGTTTCTTTCTTTTTTGTTGTTGTTTTTATTTAGTGTAGTGTATTTGGGAACACTGCAGGAAAATCTGGAACTCCCAAAGGGGCCAGTCAAAGTAGTGTTGGTCTCATAGCTAAAAAAAACTTTGCAAAGGTTTTTCAGCTTTAACTCCCTGTATGGGTGTTCCTGAGATGCCTTCACCAAGATTGGTATGTGGAACATTTGACCCTCCCAGCAAACACAGTGCTTCATGTGTCACATTGGGTCTAGGGCACACGAAAGATAAACATTTCTTCTTGACAAGCTTTATGACCCTGATGGTTGGGATGCCTCCCATATATGGGCTCTAGACTTTCGAGGGGAGCAATTCCAGAAGGTTCCCCCTAGACCAGTGATGGGCAAACTTTTAAAAGGGGGGGGCAAAGGAAAGGAAATGCCCATTAGTCAGTCTGTTTCTAAGGCAACTCTTTCAAAGTTTCATTGTATTGTATCCTACTCATTATATTGGTCAGATTAGGAATAATGTCACAGGGCCAGATAGAACATTTCAGGGGGCCACATCTGGCCTGCAGGCTATAGTTTGCCTATCACTGCCCTAGACAGATTTTTAAAAGCTTGTAATAATGGAGAACTGACTATTGAAAAAGGAAAAGATATGGACAAATCTATTATCAATTAAGTATTGTTTTCTTTGGTTTAAAAAGCCCTTAAGAACATCTGGCCAAATTTGTGGACCCTAAATTCTTTTGCTATGAAAAAGTTAGAAACCTTCTAAAAGAAACAAGAAAATTGGAAACAACTTGAATGTTTAGGGTGTTAGAAACATCTAGTAAAGCAAGAAAGTAAAAAAAAAAGCTAATTGAGGAGGAGGAAGAAGGTGAAGAAAATTGATTTTTGAGAATCTTTACCCTAATCTGCCTAATTTTAAAATGGGATTTCAAACCCCCTTTACCCCCCTCCTTCTTACTATTCTGAAACTGGGAGGGAGAAGAGCAGTGTCCAAAACTGGGAACCTGGCCAAATGCCCTGGTGAGAGCCCAGTTTCTGGGAATACTGCCAGGATCTAAGGATCCTGCTTAGAATCAAGTGAAAAGTACAGAGAGGGGAAAGAACTTGAACTATTTGGATCTATCCAAAAATTGATCAGGCAACCAAGGGATTGATTTCTCCAACTATCGGTAAGACCCAAAAAGAACCAATTTCCCTTTTTCCTATTGTTGATCAGCCCATAGGGAATTGTAACAACAGTTTAGCTGATGCAAGGAATAACCCAGTAAAGGGAAGAATGAGTCACCTATGAAGCTTTATGACAGGCTGTGTAAGAGTGCTAAGAGGTTTGCTAAGCTAGATCTTATTAACCCTAGGGATGGCAGAGTAATCAATGCTGCATTTGTAAAACAAGTACTGTCCAAGCTAGCATGAGAATCCAGTAGGTGAATTAAAGGCTATTGCTTTGTATGTGTTTAAGGGGAAAGATGAAGAAAAACGTAGAGAATGGGGGCAGCTGGGTAGCTCAGTGGAGTGAGAGTCAGGCCTAGAGACAGGAGGTCCTAGATTCAAACCCGGCCTCAGCCACTTCCCAGCTGTGTGACCCTGGGCAAGTCACTTGACCCCCATTGCCCACCCTTACTACTCTTCCACCTATAAGACAATACACCAAAAATTAAGGGTTAAAAAAAAAAAAAGGTAGAGAAGTTGCTTCTAAGCCAGATCAGGAATTCAAGGCATTGTTAGCTCCGCTTTAAGAAAGACAGTGTTTTTAGGCAGAAAGAGTGTGTCATCAGAGAAGGAAGGATTGCAGATGAGAACTTTAGTAACAGATGTGTAACTACCTGGATGAGAAACAATAATAGAAATTGACCCCAAATTAGCGGTCATAATCCACAAAATCAGAATTGGAAACCCAAATATAGGTATTGGAATTTTCGGAACAGAGATGCTGATCCCCAAAATAATGAGACCTCTCCAGCATGACGGGTTGAGGAAGGGGCAGATTCAGAAGCAGGCTTCAGGACTCACAAGGCAGACTTTCAAGCTGCCAAGAATGATTCTAAAACTGTTGTTACTGTTTCACCCATCCTGCCTATTCTAGCCTCTCCCCTTCCCCAAGTAGATTTGAATATTGAAAGTGTTAAGATTACTTGTTTAATTGATACAGGAGCTTCACTTTCTCTTCTTAAATTTATTCCTAAGGATAAAGGAAGTAGAGTGTCGTTGGAATAGATGGTAAAGATCAAGTAGTCTCCTTATGGTCACATCTAGAAGTTAATTTAAAGTTCAATTACAATCATGCATTCTTTTCTATGAATATCCCAATCATTTGTCAACTTACTGGGTTGAGATTTAATGTGTAAACTAAATATTGTCATTCATTATATGTCTAATTACAATCTTGTATTGAATGTACATGAGGAAAATTTGTTAACTCCTGTTTTTGAAAATGTTTGAATACTGTCCTGTTTTTGCGAAGAGCCCGCTCTTCACTCAGGAGGGTCTCTGGAGGTGGGATGGCGTGGTGAAAATGAAATGAAAATGAGCCAGAGTGCAAGTGGAATTGCAGAGGCTGTTCTCTATTGCCATCTCCTGATTTTTATTTTTATACCCTTTTTTTCTTTATGCTCTCACACAGGTTTTGATTTTCCCATACATTCAAAATCACATATTAACTTTTGAAACATCATAAGATTGGAATTTACTAATTATCTTACTGTGGTTAAACAAAGGAGCAAGCTTGTCAAGAATTATTCATTGCAGAATGGCTTAGTTAGAACTTATTATTTTCAGCCATCCGTAAGGTACAAGAACATCATTTCCCAGCTAAGTATAATAGTTAATTATATTTTAACTAATTAAATCATGTATATTGTTATGTTATACTATTCATACCTATCATTAATCAAGGAGATAGTTATAGTAGTTGATTACATCAAATAAAATACAATAATATCAGTCTGGTCCAAATTTTGTTCCCATTATGTTCTTTCATATTTCTCTATTTTTTTTAAAAGTATGTTTGCTTTTCTTTCTGCTATAGGGTTAATAAGGATCCAGTTCTGGAAGGGTTATTTTGTGCTAATTTGTCATTCCCCGTTTTCCTTGTGTTTCACTGTTTCCTTGGTCTGTGGGAGTTTGGGAACCTATATATTCCTAAGATCAAGAAGCAAGTACTTGCTATATTATGTGCAACAAGTTATTGTTGGACAGTGATACCAGCCTGTTGGGAAATTGTTAAGCCTTTCACTGAGCCTTTGGAAATGAAATCAGAACATCTTGTGACTCTCAGGGAGATAACAAAAGCACTACTGATTGCACCCGCCCTTGAGTTTCCTGACTATTCTAAGTCTCTCACTCTGTAAGTGCACAAGAGGAGGGGGTGGCATTTGGAGTTCTGACTCAAGCTTTTGCTTTTTCCCCAGGACATGTAGCTTACACATTTTCAGATCACAGACTTGCTAGATATGAAATTACTCTATTAGCAAATGAGAATATCACCATAAAGAGATTCAATACCTTAAATCCTTCCAGATTAACCTTTGCATAACTGTGAATCTGTTCTTGAACTATCAGAAAGACCACATCAGGAGTTGTTGGACATTCCTCTGGAAAATTATGAGCTTGTATTATATACAGATGATTGGTTCTTTCTTTGTTGAACACGGCTGTCGTTTCACCAGGGCAGTTGTGGTTAGACTATGAGACTTTATGGGAGACTTCTTTGCCTTTCAAGTATTCATGCTACTGAACTCATAACTCTAACAAAAAGTTTGTCTCTTTGTCTAAAGGAAACACTGTTAACATGTACTCAGATGCTGTGGGAATATGCCACAGGTATAAAGGACTTGTTAGAACCTATATAATTGCCAAAAGCTTTGGCCATCATATATTGCTCAGCACATAAGAAAGGAATGGTCCTGTGTTCAGAGGAAATGAAAGAGCTGATTTAGCTGCTAAGTGAGCAGCAAAGGATGACCTGATATCCACCATGATGTTGACTGCTCCAGAGGAGGAACCTGATACAGGTAAAGACTCTGTTCTCCCTAAAGGAAAATGGTCAGAAATCATCTATGAAGATAAGGAAGTGAACACCTGTATTAAGCAATATGGTGCCAGATGGGTATCAGGGATGTGGATAAGTAGTGAGGGAGGTAAGCCATTTCTTCCTAGAAAGTATTATCAGTAGGCCTGTTTGGCAGCAAATGCAGGTGGTCACTATGGTACACGGGTAATGTGGACACAATACAAAGGGTTGGATAGCTCCTGGAATCACATCATTAGCTTCTCTAATTACTATCAGTTGTCCTGAATGTTTCCTTTTCATCAATGTGCCTTTAGAAAGGTTGCATATGGTGATTACCCTCTGACCTATCTCCCATTTGAAGCTTTATAAATTGATTTTATAAATATGCTCAAAGTTGCTTGTTGGAATTATAAGGAAAATATGGTCCTCTGGCTAAGATGGCTCAGACAGAGGTATTCACTTCACTGATAAATTCTATCAAGAGTTTATACCAATTTGGGAATATCGCCCCAATTCCACACCCCTTATCACCCAAAGAAATCAAGCTTTTAATTGGCAAAATGTATAAAGAAACACATCTAAATTGACCTGAGGTATTACCTTTAGCTTTGTTTCATTTGAGGAGTAGGCCCCAAGGGGATTGTCATGTTTCTCCTTATGAAATATTATTTGATCACCCACCTCTAAAGAAAAGGCCCTTTGTTACTTCTATACTTAGTGGTGACATCTCAATTGCCAAGTATATTAGAGAATACTAGGTTAAAGGAATTGAGACAAATGGGAACTATTGTTTAATCAGATCCTATTGATTTCAAACTACATCATTTCAACCTGCTGATTTTGTCTCTATTCAGCATTCCAGTCCTATTCAACCAGCTTGGAAAGGTCCTTTTGTGATAATGAGATTAAATCTACCCAGCCAATCTTTAGATTTAGTCACCAAAGGTGAAAGCATCTCCACTTAACTCACAAGTTGGGAGGTCTGTAACTCACGTGTGCTAGAGTGAGTGATAAATCAGAATTTACTGACTGCCTCCTTTGCAGTCCTAAGAAAAGCATCTGTTGTGATTGGACACGTAAACTAAAAGGAAGGCACAGGAAGTGATGCAAAAGAGGTCCCTTTAAAACGAGAGTTCAGTGAGCTGAGGGTCTTCTGGTTCTTGCTTGGATGTGGAGGAGGCCTGGACCCTAAGACCTTGGAATTCCACATGGTGAGTGTAAAGACTAACTCTTCCTCAACTTCACTTAAAGAACTTCCCTTTCAAAAGAGACTCTGTGACTGAAGCTTTTGCTTCATACACGTCTGGGGCCTTTTGGCCTTTGCCCTTGGCTCAAGGCTAGCCCTTTTCAGTTGAGGACTAATTAGATCTGCTTAGGTTAAACCAGGGACCTATGCAAATTATTTAGTTTGTCAGGTTAATTATCTTACCTTATCCTCTGTCTAAATTTCTTACTTTCTCTCTCTCTTCTCATTGTAACTAAACTTCCATAAAAGTAATTTTGACTTGAGCTTATTCTTTAATTGGGGATTGATACTTTTTCCATTCCCTGATGACCTAACCTTTTAATATTCATCCAACCAAAGACCCTTTTCCCCTCCTTTCACTTTCCAGGCTCTTCTTACCAACAACTATCTAAGTGAAGAAAAAGGATGATTGGATTCATTGCTCACTTATCGAGTTTGCATCCTTTGCCCATTAACTATGGCTTCCCATTCTAGATTTAATAATACTGATATTCTCTCTGATTTCACCGATATTGAACCAGATATCAGGTACTCTGTCAATTTTTCAAATATTTCTGGGGAATTCTGTTACAAATATGCTTGATCCAATTGTTACTTGTAGCCCTTCTGGTAGTGTGGTTTTGATTTGTTTACAGCTTATATGGTAGAGGAAATCATAGAATGCATGTTATATCTCTATTGTATTTGATACCTGTTTGTATGGGGAAAGCCTTTACTACTCCCACCTTTGGATGCTCACTGGTCACCATAGAAAATTGTGAGTGTCATTCTTTTTGTTCATGTTTCTTCCCTTATGTCAGTTCACCCCTAACTCAATGTGATACACCTATGGGAAACCTTCCTTGCAACCTCACTTCATCAATAACTCCACATAGTTGTTTTATTAGCTTAGGATAGATCAGATGTCCTCCAAATGACATAATTTGACTGTTTTCAGTACATGAGAATCTAGTTCCTGAGTCCCTCTTTATGACTTTTCTATTGCTACTGATCTACCCCTCTTATGTAATCAGACATACCATGGGTATTATAAGTGTCATCTGTCTTTTTGTACCACCCCATTTTTTCCTTACCATTATTTGTTACAATGTCAGAAGCAAGAACCATTCTTTTACTGTTTTGTGATCACAGAGAATTACTATTCTCAATGGGTGATCACTGTTGACACTCATAAAGAATGTAAATATAGTCAGATGGGAATTAGTTGTTTCTTTAAAGCTCAGGCCTATTCTAATTCCCAACTAAATAGTATAGATCTGTTTGTTATAGTGCATCTTATATGAGATTTTGCCTCCTCTAAATCCACTAGTCTTATGAGGAGGGATAATAGGTGGGAAGGAAAATTAAAATTAAATTGGAAATTTGGAGAAATTGAAAATTAGGAAAATTGGATAAGAAAATTTCAGCAAAACAAACACTTCATTTATACTGAATTAAACAACAACAAACATCTCATTCAAACTGACTTCTACTCTGTATGCACACAGTGCTCCTGTCAAATTCACCATAGATTTGACTAAGACCAGCTAGTTCTTTTGCAGGTCCTAAAGGAGCATTTACTGTATTATTTGAACTCTAATCTAATATTGTTAGAATTCTATGAACTTTGTCCTTTTCCTTAGAAACGTCCTACAGATTCCTTGGAATGAGTATATGGTGACTCCTGAGACAAATCAACCTACCATGGGAACTGTATCTTCTGGCACTGTATTTATTGATTCTGTATTTGAATCTATTTCTTTGGAAAGATTCCAACATTGATTACCTAGTGGTTCTAAAGTCATAATAATATCATACATGTTTAGGTGTTATATATGTGATGGGTTTAGGAAAGGAAGGATGTACCATGGTGTGGTTTTATAGAAAAAGTATCATATCTGTCATGACGGAGACCATACTGGCTAAGACCTGTGAAGATACTTAAGGAAACCCCTGCCTTTAATCTCTCCTTCATTGCTCTCATTGTCATTTTCTAAGATGGGCTAGTACTTGAATCCACACTAATTCCAGCACCTTAGAATATCAAAGTGGATTTTTGGTCTTCCTTGTATGCAATGTTATTTTCCTTCTTTCTTTGGGATTTTACAACCTTTTTGTGCTTTTTGTCACTGTTATTATTGTGTGATTTTTGTGTTGTATGTCACTCACTTCCTCATAGCCCTTTGTCTCTTTGAATATATATATGTATATATATATATATATGTATATAATTTAATGTCTATTATTACACTTATGAATATTAACAGGCTATCTTCCCACAATGGCAACCCCAGTACCTACTGCTGTCCCTGCTCTTGTGGCTGATTTTGTGAACAACAAACTGAGACAGAAAGGTTATGATGACCTATTGGGGCCAGAAGAAAGCTTCTTTGTAGTTGTACCCTCACTAGATCTCTACATATTAAACATATTATTCAGTCAATCATAACAAAGCTGTATCCAAACCCTTCATCTCTTGGCATAATAACATAATCTATCTGTAAGCATTCAAATGGAGTGTAAGCCAAAGGCTGGCCTCCTAAACCTTTACATCTAAAAACTCCCTGATTGAATTGCATACAAATTTTGCATTTTTGGCAATCCCTTATGGCATAAGAGGAAATTCTGGGGGCTGTCCAAAATCACTTTATGCAATTTATTGCCTGTGTGCTATAATGTTTTTTTTTCATGTATGGCATTGCACACTGGATAGAATACAGCTTTTGGCAAGATGGGTTTGCCTAGCTCTGAGAACCATATGCCTCCCACTTGTTTGGCTCCTAGATTTTGTTTCCATTCCTGAACTTCCCTTTGGTTATAGGCTTGTTTTTAAATTGCTTTCATCCATTAGGGTGAAATTCAATATATGACTAGGACCAAATCTAGCTCCAAATTTCATTGCCATGTCAGCCCTATGGTTCTCCAATGAGATACTGTCTTTCCCAAGTGTGACCTCGACCATGGGCAACTGCTACTTCTCTAGGCAAGTGCACTCTTTCAAGAAGTTGCAGAATGATGCCACCGTGTGGTATTTCTTTTCCCCTTGATGTTAAGAATCTCCAAGGCCCCCAGATCTGTCCAGTGGCATGTAAAACTGTGAATATATATTGGGAATAGATGCAAATGTTTATTCTTTTATCATTCCCTATCTGCAAGGCTCTTGTGAGGCTCAATAATTCAGCTCCTTGGTCACTAAAGGATTTGGGTAAGGATGCATACTACAATGTGTCTGTGTTACAACCACAGCTCCTTTGAATTGTTCTCCTTCATGCATGAACAAAGAACCATCTGTAAAGATTTTAATTTCTGGATTTTACAGAGGAGTATCTTTCAGATCTTCTCTAGTCTTTTGGACTAGATCTAATGTATCTTGGCAATTGTGAAGTGGTTCTCCTTCCATAGGCAAGTCTGGAAGTAAAGTAGCTGCATTTAAAGTCTTGCAATGCTTTAAAGTGATGTTCTTATTGCTTAGTAACACAATTTCATATTAGGACAACCTTTGAGATGTGAATGCTTATAAATTGCTGTTTTTTTAAGATGCTTATTATTTGATGTGGTCAATAGATGTTTAACTTGCACCCTAATACCAAATCTGATGATTTTCTTTATCACAGCTGCCACTGCTTTCAGGCAATGAGCCATATCTCTGGCCACTGTGTCTAATTGAGAGCTATAATATGCCACAAGTCTAAATATTTGTCCTAAGGTTTGAACAAATACTCAAGATGCTACCCCTCTATTCTCATGAACAAAAAGATGAAATTCCTTGGTGTAGTCTGGAATTCTGAGGGCAGGTGTGGTTACAATTGTAGTTTTAAGTTTTGTTAATGCATGGTGATGTTCCTTCATGAGTTTCAAAGGCTCTGAGACTGTATTCTTGTTTCAGTCTATTAGACATCTTGATATTTTACTATAACCAGGAATCTATTGTCTGCAGAGCCTCGTGACTCCCAGAAATTCATGAAGCTGTTTTTTGGATGTTGGCACACACAGCTTTTGAATATCTGCCACACTCTTCTTGGAAATTTTTCTTGTGCCTTTTTCCAAGATGAACCCTAGGTATTGTGCCCTTGGCATAACCCACTGTAACTTGGCTTTTTATACTTTGTGGCCTCTCTTATATAGTTCTTGCAAGAGGATTGTACTGTCCCTCAAGCACACTTTTTAATTTGAAGAAGCTACAAGAATGTCATCAATGTAGTGTAGCAATTTCCTGTCTTTGAATTTTATGGTTTCTAGGTCATTTTTTAAGATCTTGCAAAAGAGGGAACCCAAGTCACAGAATCCCTGGAATAAATACTGCCAAGTTTATCTGGGCATTTTGTATGTAAAGACAAAGATTTTCTGTCTGTCTTTATCCAGGGGAATGGAAAGATATGCACTACATAGATCCATGATGGTGAACCATGTGGTATTGCTAGGAATATTATTTATTGCTAGAGTTTATTTCATTTGGGCTGATACTTCTTTACAAACTTATTTACTATCCTCAAATTGTGTATGAATCTCCACTGAACTCTGCCTTCTGCATCCAGCTTTGTTTTCTTTATTGGCATTATAGGGGTATTATATTCTGATATTGTGGGAATTAAAATTTTCTGTTGCAGGAGACTCTGGATGATTGAGGTTATTCCAAGCATGGCTTCTTTGCTTAGCCTATCCTGTGGTATTCTTGGTGGAATTCCTTCCTTGACTTCTATCTTAACAGGAGTAGCTGACTTTAAAATCCCTACATCTGTGGAATGTTTAGCCCATACTGTATCCAGTATATTGTTGGGGATCTCGAAGCTAGTTCCTTCACTCTGTTTTTGCTCATCATCCTCCAATTGCCCTAGGAATAGCAATGGATGATGCTTGAGAGATTGCTTAGACAGATGTAGATAAATTTCCCATTTTATCACAGTGGATAGTTGGCCCAATTTTATATAAAAGTCTCACCCTAGAAGGTTTGAGGAGTATTCTGGGATCAAGAGGAATGTGTGTTCTGTTGTTAGAGGACCTAATTTTACCATTTTTTATCTTAATTTGGGAACCCTCTGTGTCTGACCTATTGCACCTTTGACTTGAAAACACCCTAAGATCTTGTTATTCTCTGAGGATGTTTTGTGAACAGATCTCGTAGCCCCTGTATCTATAAGCACAGGATAAATTTCATTCTTTAATCTAATAATTACTTAGGGTTCACTGTTTTTAGTGTCTTGATTCACTTGGACCATTGCTGCCTCTATCTCTATATTCCCCATATCCCATTCTTGTTGTAAATTAGCCACAGTTTGTTCCCTAGTAGGACCCTCTATTTGTACTTTGGTTTCAGTTTGCAATGAGTTTGCTTCCCCTAGGTTGCTGGTTGGTATTGTCATGATGTTATTTTGAGTGCTTTTCTGTATGATTTTATGGATAGATTCACTTTTCTGCATGAATTTACTGTCAGTAGGCATTTTGATGTTATGCATTAGATTTGTTATTGACCATGGGAAAGGTAAAGATTTTCCTGCATTTCTAGACATGCTTTGTTGAGGGATTACAAAGGTAGATCCTGAAAATGCATGCTTCAGAGGAATGTGCCTGTCTGTACTGGAAATGTATTGTTGATTATACATTCCCTCCCCATCCAGTGTTAGCATTACAAATGATATAGATGCCAGATTTAAATGATTTGGGGATTTTTGAGGAAACATGATGGTATTTGAATTTACAAGTAATAGAGATTCTATATATCTGAATCCTGTGTCTGTTCTTGATATATGTTCTATGTTTTCTTCCTTCCTGTTATGATTTTGTGTTTTTGCATGCTTTTGCTCTTGTTCCTCTGTTTGTTTTGTCTTGAAACATTTTGAGGTTTCTATAGGCCTCGTTGCCTCATTGTAATCTTGGAGGTTTGGTACTGCTTGAATGATACTTTTTCCTAGAGAAATTTTAGGATGAAATTCTTTGACTTCTGGATTTAGGTTTGGAACCATTGTTATGTCTAAGCAATTCCTTTTTATTATACCATTTTCATGTGCCAATTTTGTTGGAGGTCTGCTTGTTTGTGTGCTTAAAGATATTGCTCTTTCCTTCCCATTATCACATTTTGTAAGTTACTTTCTACCGTCTACCTTTTGCTTTGCAGCTTGTGTGTCAAACTGCTCAGAACACCATAATGAGTTTATTCCATTTACTTCTGCTTTTGCTTTTGCTGGTATATGTTCTTGTATATTTTCTGTTGTTATGATATGATTTTGTGTGTCTGTAACACTTTTATCAGTATGTTCTGAGGAATTGAAGTCTAAGTCTGTCCTTTACATAACCACTATAGCCTCTAAAGTGTGTGCAGCTTGCCCTACCTGCCAAGCATATAACCAACATGCCTTTTGTGGCAAGTCTTTTGGTGGGCATCCCCTGGCTTACACACCTTTTGAGCACCTGCAAATTGATTACATAACCATACCAAAGGCTGAAAAATATAAATTTTGTCTAGTTATAGTGGATCAACTGACCAGATAGCCAGAAGCATTTTCTATTGCCCAAGCCACAGCGGCTTTTGTCACCAAGGTGCTTTTAAAAGAAATCATTCCTCATTTTGGCCTGCCTGCATGTATTGACTCAGACAGGGGAAATCATTTACCGATTCAGTTTTATCTGAAATATATTCCTGTTTGGGGATGACTCCCAAATTCTATGTGCCATATCACCCCCAGAGCTCAGGCCAAGTTGAAATAATGAACAGAGCAAATTATGCACTGAGACACATTTGAAATGGTCTGAAATTCTCCCTCTAGCTCTATTTTATCTTAGAAGCAGGCCCAGGGGAGATCTACACATCTCACCATATGAGATGCCTTTTGGACACCCCCCAATAGAGGCTAAGCCTTTTTAATCCTGCATATACACCACTATTAGTAGGAGATACTTCTATTGCTTCCTATATACAGGAATTGCAGCACAAACTGAGTGAACTCCATGAATCCGGAACTGCAGTACAAGCAAGACCAATAGTCTTTTCACTTCATGACTCTGAACCCAGGAGAAAAGGTGTATATAAAGAATTTCCAGTGCACTGGAGCAATTCAGCCTTCGTGGGAAGGGCCATTCCAAATATTATTAACCACTCCAACAGCTATAAAAATTGGAGAAAAGGACTCTTGGATTCATTGCTCACATGTAAAGAGAGTATCTTCTATTGAAACTGATTGACTGTTTCCTGTTACATGCATTGGAGATAACAGTTCATAGACAAATGGATACTGTTTTTTGAATCACATTGTATTTTTTCCCTGAATTTATTTTTAATTTTCTTATTGCATTTCCTTTTATATTTTTAATAGAATAATTGATATTTTCTTTTTTTATTTCTTATACTTAAAGTACATATAATCAATATTACTTTTTGATTCTGCAGTAATATGTTTAAAACATATTTGTTCTAATATTAATGCATATCCACAAANTTCCAAAATGATCACAGGGGGAATTGTGATAATTGAATTTAGTCTATACTGCCCATATTTGGATTTAATCACCAAAGGTGAGAACAACTCCAAATTCTGGGAGGTCCTTAACCCACATGTGCTAGAGAGGGTGATGAATCAGAATCAACTGACTGCCCCCTACACGTCCTAGTAAGAAGCGTCTATTGTGATTGGATATGTAAAGTAGAAGGGAGGCACAGGAAGTGACACATAAGTGACTCCTTTAAAAAGAGGGAGTTGAGTGAGTGAGAGGTCTTCTGGTGAAGAGGGTGGCCTGTGAAGGAGGTCTAGTTTTCCTGGTTCATGGAGGAGTGCTGGCTGGAACGCTGAGACCTTGGTGAGACTACTTTAAATATCTTCTTTGAATTCCACATGGTGAGTTTAAAGACTGACTGAATCTTCCTGAACTTCTCTTAAGGAACTTCCTTTAATACTCTGTGAATGAAGCTTTGCTTCATTCACCTCTGGGCCTCTGGCCCCTCTGACTCCCACTATCCTCCTGAGGGTTGATTAGATCTACCTGGATTAATTATAGGATCATAGTAAATTACCTACTGTGTTAGATTCTTATTTCCTTATTTCCTCTCTCTCTTCTCAATTGTAAATAAACTTCCATAAAAGTCAATTTTGAATTGAGATTATCCTTAATTGAGGATTGATAATTGTTCAATCCTCTGGTAATCATCTTTTAATATATTGAACTCAAAAAACCATATTTTCCCCCTTACATAATTTCGCTCTCCTTGTTTGCTAATATAGTCATTGTGCTTGCTTTAAAGTCTTTTGTAAGTACTTCTTTGTTTTTCTTCTGCTTCTTTGAATCATTATCTTTTATCGTACAAATTCTATTCTTGATTTCCAGGACATCCATTTCCATATGAATTTCTTCTTCCAACTATTCCCTACATTTAATCTTTTCTTTTCCATTCCCACCATTTATTTGTATGCTCAAAACTTTCACTTCCTGATTTTGCACCCCTTATCTTTTCTCTTACATGCCAAAGCTGCTTCCTTGGTTCATAGTTGGAATGTTTTCCTGAAACTACCTGGAAATAATGTGACTTTACACCCTGAGAAATGTACTCTTCCATAGTTTTCAAGTCAGGTGCATGACTTGAGCTTTTGTGGTTGTGATCCCAACACTTATTTCCCCTGTTGTAAGCGTGATTGTATTTGGAATTCATATGTGTTGTTATAGGATTTTCTCTTGTTGTTGTTGTTCAATTGGGTTTTGAAATGGCAATTTCTGACTATGTGTCCTAAATACCTACATAAAAAACACCTCCTGTCGTTATTTGTTTGTTTGTTTTGTTGGTATTGGATTCTTGAATTTTGTCATTGCAAGGTTGCAAGATTCATTATTTCATCTATTTCTTTTTGCTTAATGGTTGATTTTGCTTCTTTGAGCTGCTGTTTAAAATTTTTGATAATATCATCTTTTCCCCAATCAGATTCTCTGTTGTCCCTCTTTCTGTCTTCCAAATAAACATAAGAGGCTGTTTTGTGTAGGTCATCCAGGGTTAGTGTCTCCCACCTTTTCAAATTAGTGTAATTTGAAATAGGTTTTCATTAGTAAATTGATCCCCTTAATAAATTGTCTCCTAATATGTTAGTGATTGTCCTCATTCAAGTGTTGGAATTCCAGGATATTCTCCCCAGCCTCAACAAGTCTGTCTAAATATGTGGATGGATGCTCCCCTGATTCCTGGCTCAGTTTTTTGAACCGTCCCCAACAATCAGGTCTTTTTGAATATGACTTGCCTTCACAAGGTCTTCTCTGCATATCCTTAGGTAAGACATAGTTCCATGGTCAGGAATTTCTAAATCTTGGTGTTCCTGGGGCCAGGAGGTCAAATTAGTATTTCTATGAGTCTCTTCAATAAATTCATTCTTTTCAGCTGGTGTAAATAATTCTCCAAGAAGAATTTTGATATCCTGGAATGTGGGGTCATAAAGCCATATTGCTCTTTTGAATTCTTTTATATATTTGTATGGGTCCAAAAAATTTTGGCATGTGACATTTTAAGCTGTCCAGGTAACCAGATGTAAAGGGTTTGTGTGTTTTTAAGTGGTCAATCCCAGAATCAGCCTGTAGAATCATGTGATCGCAAATGGGGAGAATTGGGATTGGTGTTTCTGCCCCTTCTGGGGTTTGCTTCATTGTCTCATTGGTCTTGTCCCCTGTTTGTGTTGCCATTTGCACCCCATTCCCTAAGGTGTTTTCTTTTCCCTCCATAAGCTTTTTGTTTGTTTCTT
>NC_058136.1:82237352-82251158 GCF_016433145.1 Gracilinanus agilis | reverse complement strand
ATGTGGTGGTGATCATTTTATTTGTTGATGAATCAAACAGAGAGAAGCAGTTCATTTTGAAGCACTGCTTCTCTGTCTATGCTGCTAAAGATATAACAGCAAATTTCATGTTTATCACATTATTATGATCAACAAAGGAAGTCAATGAATCAGTTAGCATGAATTAAATGCTGACAAATTACCAAGATATACAAAGAAAAAAATAAAATAATCTTTGATCTTAAAGAGATTATTTTCTGTGGAAATAACCTGAATACATTTAGATCACAGGTTTTTGTTACCATTTATTTACATCCATGGCATAATATGTAACATAACAATAAAGTAATACTTTTGATTTGTTATTAATATGTAACAAATTATAATAAGCATATTTATCCAGAAGAAACAAATCATGACATTAGTTATATCCAAAAATTGGTCTCCTTTTTTCTCCTCCTTCCCACAATTCTCCCTTCCCCAAGAGGGTAGGTAATGTGATATCAATTATACATATATTATTATATACATATTTCCCTGTTCATCATATTGTGAAGTAAGACACATATTGCTTACACCACAGAAAAATTCATAGAGGATAAAGAGAAAAGAAAACCATGTTTTAATCTATATTCATGCCCCTCTGCTTCTTTCATTGGTGTTGGATATCTTTCTTCCTCATGAGGCCCTTGAGGTAGTCCTGGATCCTTTCCTTGTTAATAATTAAATCCTTCATAGGTGATTATCATGTTTTATTGTTATTACTGTGTACAGCATTCTCTTGGTCCTGCTCACTTCATTTTGCATAACTCCATATAAATCTTCCAAGGTTTTTGTGACCATCTTGTTTTTTATCTCTTATGGCATAACAGTTTTCCGTTCCAATCATATATTACACTTGTCCAACCCTAATTGATGGATATCACATCAATTTCTTTGTCACCACAAAAAGAGCTGTTGTAAATATTTTAGAACATAATTTTTTCCCTTTCTCCTTGATCATCTTAGGAGATAAACCTAATAACAGTATTACTAGGTTAAAAGGTATACCCATTTTTATAACTCTTTGATTATAATTCCAGATTCCTCCACAAAATGGTTGAATAAGATCATACTCCATCAACAAGAAAACAGTGCCCATATTTTTCCACATCCCTTCCAACAGTTGTCATTTTATGCTTTTGTAATTTTAGTCAATCTGAGAGGTGCAAGATGACATCTTAGAGTGTTTTTGTTTGAATTTCTTTAAGCAATAATGACTATTTTTTATATAATTACATATAGTTTTCATGTCTTTATGTAAGTGCTGTTGGTTCATATCTTTTGACTACTTATCAACTGGGGAATGGCTCATATTCTTATATATTTTGACAAAGTTCTCTAGATATCTCCAAGAAGCTGTCTATAAAAATTTCCCCTGTTTATTGCTTTTGTTCTAATGTTGGCTACATTAGTTTTATTCATATAGAAATGTTTCATTTTAATGCATTCAAAGTTAACCATTTTATACTCCATGATGCTTTCTATCTCTTGTTTGTTTACAAATTCTTCTATCCACAAATCTGATAAGAAATATGTTCCCCATTCTTCCAATTTATTTATATCTTCCTTTATAGATACAAGGTGTATTCATTTTGATCTTATCTTGGTAAATGGTATAAGATATTGGTCTATATCTAGTTTCTGTCAAACTGCATTACAGTTTTCCATCAATTTTTAATCACCTTTTTTTAAATGGAAGGGAACTCAACACCATCAAGCCCAATCCTCTCATTTTATAAATGAAGAAACTCAGGTCCAAGGAATTTTACTGATTTGCCCAGGTCAAATGGAGGTGATGTTTGGACTCAGCTCTTCTGATTTAATCTAGGTGACCCAATGAATAGAGAACTGAATCAGCAGTCAGAAAAATATGGGTTCAAATTTGGTTTTAGACACTTAGTAGCTATATGATGCAGGGTAATTCAATAAAACCTCAATTTCTTCAACTGTAAAATGGGCATAATAACAAGCACCTACCTATCAGAGTAATTGTAATGATCAAATAAGATAATATCTGACAACTGCTTGGTCCACTGCCTAGAACATAGTAGACTATGTAAATGTTAACTATTATTATCACAATAATTATAATAATATTTAAATTTTATTTATTTGTTTGTTTATTATATTAAAATTCCTAGGTATCTGTCTACCTCTCTACCCCCAACTTGAGATCAGAGAAGGCATCATTTGACAATAAGATATGGATATATATAAAGCTATGACTTTTTATCTTTCAGTTCTTTCCTAGAGATGGACATACACAAGTCATTTTTCAAAAAATTTCCTATAGAAAATATCCTCTAGGTTCTAATCTATTCAGTCTTCATAATTTCATGTAGGGCTTTCCACATTTTTAATTAAGATACTCATTATTTCCTATCATGAAGTAGTATTCCATCATAATCACATACCACAACTTGTTAAGCCATTCCTCAATTGATGGACATCCTGCAATTTCCATTTCTTTGCCGCCACAAAGATATATGCCATATATATGCTAGAATATAATAATAAGTTTTATATAATTCTGATATTATCCAAAATGTAAGCAGGATTTGGTTTGGGATGGGCCAGGAATATGATTAAGAGGACAGAAATCAAGAAAGACCTATAGGAGAAGGTGACATGTGAACCAAACAAACTCTACCAACTCTAATAGGTAGGCCAACAAATCTTGTTCTTTGATGAAGATGCTCCAGACATAGGTTAAGAGAATATCTATATTTCCTAAAATTGTGGGGAGGAAGGAAAAGTAACTAATAAGGATTTTTCGAAGGATTTTATCAACTAATTCATCCTCCTCCTTGAATTTCCTTAATCTCCCACTCAACTTAAATCTGTAGCCAGGTTCTCTCCCAGACACCTCCTTTATGTTGAATTTTGCCCAGTAATGATAAAGACGATTGTTATTGGTTGACTCTTAAATATTATGGCCAGCATTCAGGCCACCTCTCTATTGCTAGAGACAAGGAGGATTCCAGGCACTACAAAGACCAAGAAGTTGGAAGTGGAAATGACTCAAACATCAGGAAAATGGCTTCTGAGATCAAGGCCCTTAAGAAATAAATTGAAGGAACAATGTCCTTTCTTTGGTAATCACAGGGACTTTTCAATAAGGTCTAGCACAGGAAGGATGTAACTGTAGTCTGGTCTTCTCCCTCCCCCTTTCACCAACTATCTCTCCCTCTTCCCCTACTATACATGAAATAGCCATCACTCTCTTCAAAGTAAGAGTGGGTTTATGGCTTGAGGTAAGAAGGCTAAAGAAGCAGAAAAACAAACTACATGTGCTCTAAAGCTCAGTTCATGTCACTGATTCTCCCTGAGAATCATGACCATGCAACAGTCAAATATTTCTTGAGCAACCATGGTGTACCAAGGCCAGAGCTAATGACTGTGAAGGACACAGAAGAAGATGATCTAGTTAGCCTTTGTACTTGAGGATCTATAGGTGGAAAAATGACTCAAAATTTCTCTTAATTTTTAAGATAACTCCATATTAAAGAGTGATACTAGCTATAAATGTTTAAAGAATCAACCCTAGGCAACTTCTTCAGTAGACACAGCATCCACTTACTCTAAACACCAGTTACAAAAGTCCCATGACCACTGTTTAACAAATGCATGCCTCAAATAATAAATGGGGACAAAATCCAAAAGTGATTTTAAATCCTTCACTCTAACTAGCCTGGCCACAGTTACTCTCTCCTAGGCCAATTGGTGTCCTCTTTCAAAGAACTCTGGCAATTTGTCGTGCCTCAGAGGCTTTCTACAGCACTTATATAAAAATAAAGATTCACAAGCATAGACTCATTGGGAAAACCAGGAAGGAAGATCTGGGCATTATTAGACCCTGCACAGGTGTACTTCTTTGTTGCAAGGAGGACGCCTCAAGCTCTCTTCTTTTTTATAGAGACATAGACTGTCAGAGTTAGAAGGAGCCACAATGACCACCTAGCCCAAGCCATACAAGAGGAAGAATCCCAAATACAACACCCTGACAAGGAGGTATTACTGCACATTCCCAGCTGCTCAGAATCCATTGGGCAGAAGTAGAGGATGTGTAGATATAGCACTGAGAATAATCACAAGCTAAGAAAAATCTCTAATTTCTGGTTAAAAGGTAGGCATGAATGCTTGCAAAGAGCTTAGCTCACTCACAAGTATAACAGTAAAGATCTAAATAAAAGCACCTCACCAAAAATAAATGAATAAATAAACAAGAAATCCAAAAGGAAAACTACAATCAGCCAGTTGACACACATAGATGAAAAAACTAATGGATTGTGGCCACTAGGGGGCTCATTGGATTGAGAATCAAGTTGAGAAACAAAATATCCTGGGTTCAAATATGACTTCAGATGCTCTTAAGCGGTGTGACCCTGGGCTAGTCACTTAACCACCATTGCCTAGCCCTTACTACTCTTATGACTTAGAACCAATACACACTATTGAATCTAAGATGAGAGATGAGGGTGTTTTTCTTTTAAGGTTCTAGGCACTGTGCAAAGTGGTTGGAGATACAAATAGAGACAAAAAACAATCCCTCCTTTAGAGAAGCTCAGAATTAAATTGGAAACACAACATGAAAGCAACTGTGAGCCAAAAAAAATACATACCGGGGAAGTTGGAGGTAGCCTCAGAAGGGCACCACAAACAGAAAACGGGGAAGGACTTCCTGGAGGAGGTAGAACAACAAAAGCTGATATTTAAAAGAAGTTAAGGCTGATAGAAGACATAGATGTGGAGACAGAGAATTCCAGGAATCAAGGATAACCAGTGAAAATGCTCAGAGTCAGGTGATTGGGTGTGGGGTGTGAGGAAAAGCAGGAAGGTTAGTGTCCCTACATTGTTCTTTGAAGATAATGACATGTTAAATGGTGCTGCAGGTGATATGAGCTTTAGAAAGAAGATCAGTTCCAGAGCAGGAGAATGGGACTGGAGGGGAGAGAGAGACTTGAGGCAAAGAGACACATTTTAATGATTCAGGTGTGAGGATAGGAGGGCCTTTTGCTGGGAGGTAGCAGTGTCAGAGGAGAGAAGAATGTGATCAGCAGTGCCAATGCTATGGAGAGATCAAGACTCCTATAGAGTAACCTAGAAAAAATGGAGGCAAGGAAGTCTGGGACCATGAAAAGGAACTTTCAAGGGCAGGAGCACCATGGCCATGAGCCTGTCCTCAAGAACAACAGAAATGATCAATAATTCAACTGACTTACTCAATAAGTAAAAAGGCTATCCTCCTGGCCATATTGGGCAGAAGAAGACACAAAGAGAATAAATATGAAATAATTGCATGGACCACATTTGCAGATGTAAACAGAGGACTATGAACTCTAGGAAATTGAGTGTATACACAAGGATGGCAGAGTCATATGCATGGATTTAATAACTGAAGCCTAAGGATAGATGTAAGTTAACCCTTTCCAGAACCAGTGGCCCCAGGTGCATATGCCAGGGCAAGGAATGGATTCAGACTCAAGGATGAATAAGCAAACACACCTCTCCGTGTACATGATAAAAAGCCAGACACAGATAGTGATCTGCAAACACTGCAATATGCCATCTAAGATTCAGTGCCCTAATCCTGGAAGTAATCCAGGGGCCACAATTGGGAGAAGATCGCAATTAATCAGCATTGCAAGGCAATGTAGAATAGAATCAAGAATATCAACAGACCTAGAGTTGGTATGAGGACTCATTGAACTATTCCTTAGACTTTAGCTGGTTTTCACCCTGGGAAAGCAATTTAACCAATTTTGGACTCAGTTTCCTTATCTGAAAATGAGGATGAATAATAGTACTTACTCCTAAGGCACAGCAATATCGTAAAAATGAAGTGAGATGATAATAAATGCGAAGTCCTTTGGCAAACCTAGAAGGGTATGTTCACTGTTATTTCTGTTAATGGTATATTTTCAGACAGGTAGCTTCATTGAAAACTGCGCCATAAAAATCAGGGGTTCCCTGAGAGCTGGATGAAAGGAGAAATGAGGCCTCTTCCCTATTTCTCTCCTCCAGAAGGAAGTTTCTCTGGTGGTTTCTTTCAGATATAACAATATCTAGGTTCAACTATCACTTAGAATGACAACTAGAAGGCTGACATTGAAACAACCAATGCATCTTGGGGCCTCCCAGAAAGAGCCTGATGGTGACTGTGCTCAGAGGCTCTCTCCCCTCACCACACACTGTTTCACTTCTTCTCTTATATCTGCTAAACAGGGCAAGTTTCAGTCTGGTAACAGGCATCTTAGATGACAATGAGAACAAGGCAGGGTCTTACAAGAGCCAATCCCATCCTGGGTAGGGTTAGGGGATAAAAAGCCACGTGATGTACATAGGAGACCTCAGTTCCGTTTTAGGTACTGCCTGAGGCTGTGGGACATCTAAAGTTTCCCCAGCTGTGGTGTGCTTGATGAAGCCAGGTAGACCCCTTCTGAGGTCCACCAGGTGTCAAAGGAGCTGGAGATGGTTCTTCTCAGCCGGGATTTTCATTATGGAAGTATTTGCCTTGAGAAAGACACAGGCAGGTAAGTCTAGAGAGAAGGGGGTTCAGTAGACAGTGTAGAGACAATGGAGCTTTAGGTCTAATGGTGAAAATTTATTCATTCCCTTCAAAGAGCAGACAGCCAGTCAAAAAATATTTATTAAGCATATTTGTTGATTAATTATTATTAAGCATAAAAGCATATTAAGCATAACTCATACTCCAGCAAAAATGCAAGGTACTGTGGATACCACCAACCACCAAAATAATAATAATAATAATAATAATAATAAAAACATAGTCCCTGCCTCAAAGGAGCTCACACTCTAAAAGAACGAGGCAACATATAAATAAACAAATAACAAGATACATCTAGAGGAGATGAAATATAATTTTGGAAGGGAAAACTCTAAAGATTGTGGCCCCGGGATTGAATGTTTGATGTGAACAATGGTAAGTGGGCCAGTTCGAGGAAAATGTTGACTGTATGAAGGGGAGGACTAAGAAAATAGCTTAGAAAGTAAGACTGAATCAGAATGTGAATGACTTTCAATGCCATTAGCTGCCAAAGATTGTATTTCATCCTAGAGGCAGAAGGGAAGCACTAAAGTTTGGAGATGGAGATGGAGTGTGGTATGCTTTGGGAATAGGAAAATGGGAAGATTGGGGAGGACTGATTGGAGAAGGGAGAATTCAAAAGAAGGAAACCTGTTTAGAAGGAAATTGTCAAAATCCTGGTGAGGGGGAATGAGGGCCTGAACTAGGGTGAACTAGGGTGTGGGATGTGTAAATGAAAAGAGATTTGAGAGAGGAGCTGGAGGTGGAATTAGTTGGGCTTGGCTGCTGGTCAGATATTAGGGAAGGGCAGAAAGAGGGAAGATTTGAGAATAGATCTGAGATTAAAAACCTGGATGATTGGAATATTAGTGCTGTTCTTGGCAAAAAGAGAAAGTAAGTGAGAAGCATAGGTTTAGAGAGAAGTTAATGACTTACATTTCTGACATACTGAATATGAAATACATAAAGGGAATCTAATTGGAGAGGTCCAAAAAAAAAGTTTTTTTATAAGCATTTATTAATCCCCTACTATAGAGTAGGTACTGTAATAAGTCCCTTATAAATACCTCCTTTAATCATCAATAGAACTCTGAGAAGTCAGTGGCTTTATTATTCTAATTTTAGGAATAAGGAAATTCAGGTTTAAAGAGCTGAAGTGATTTATTTACCCAGGATCACACACCTTAAATGTCTGAGGCTAGATTTGAACTCAGGTCTTTAAAACCACAATTCTACCACTCTATCCATTGCATCAACTAGCTGATAATATTTGGAGTTCAAAAGAAAGGGACTAAGAGTTGATCGTTTAAATTTTGGAGTCATCAGTATAGCTGCATTTATCAATAGCGGGAGTTAAAGACAAGGCAGAGAAATGGCTGAGAGGAGACTCTGGTCCTCTGGTATCCCCAAACCTGAAACATCATTTTCTCTTCTCTTCCTTCCTATAATCCAGTCCATCACAGGCATGAGATTCAGTTCACCACAGTGGGTACAGACCACTCTCTCTTGGAACTAAGTGCAATTAGCCTCATAGATGATGTGGAAGTGACATCTTATAACAAAGGACAGAAGCAAATTAATATCAAGATACCCTGGATCTCCAAAGTACTGGGAGCCAATTTTCTTACCCAGTGGCATAATTCACTAGTGAACCACGAGCAAGATTTCCTCTGGCCAATTCAATTCTTAGCACGGCATGACATCAACCATGATAGTAAGTTAGATCAACTCATTTCTCCCCATCCTGTTTTTCAACATACTTTGTTGAAACATACTTTCAACATACTTTCTCTCCCAAGCTCAGCACATCCAAGCATCCCAGTAGATTATACCACTGAGACAAATTTCTTTGATCCCAACCCACTGTATCCTTCTCTGGATAAAAAGTTATGAAGGATCCAGCCCTGGCCCTTAGGCTTCACCCAGTTGGATTAACATCCAGGATCACCATCTCATATTATTCTTTTAAGAGATTTCTACCTTCTGTCCAGTGACTTTCACTGCTTGCCAAAATTTCTTAATTAATAAACCAGAACTCAGAGAATCAAGTCCCGTGCTCTCCTTCTGTCCCAGAGGTTTGAAATGTGCTGCAGTCCATCTTACTTACAGATCACTCTCTTCTTCTGGATTTCAGGCAATAGTTCTAGCACCAATATTTTTCATTATCTTTTACTCCTGCAATTACACACAACAGAACCACCCTCCACAACAAAATTCTATTTTCTGGGTTTTGTTTGAAAGGAAAGAGAATACCCAAATTCAGATATAAATTAACGTAGAGTTTAAAAGTAGAATAGTGCACTGAGAATTTGGGAATGCACTGCATAACATGACAGTTCAAACTGTGCAGAGTAGAAATGGACATAGACCCAGAATGAATAGAACCTAACTTTTAAGTTAGTCTACCCTACCTGAATTTCCTGTGATTCTCTAGAGATAATCTGACTTGATTGTGAGCCATGAAAGCATTTAACCCAAACTATAAGTAGCCCCCAATGTTTTTAAAAAAGGAAAATCCTTTTCCTACAATTCCTCCAAAGATGGGCTCCTCCTTTGGGTTCCCTGTCCTCTTTCCACCCAGAGGTGCCCAATTCTATGTTCCTCCACAGGAAACCACACAGCCCAGCTCCTGGCAGAATGTGAAGTGGACAATGACATCGCAGTAAAGAGTCACATCTATTTAATTTGGGATGGGAAGGAAAGTTACTGGATAGATGAAGAGGTTGGACATTGGGAGAACATAAATCCTGAAGTCAAACAATACCCATATGTTCTGCAGAGTCCTCTCTGGACCAATCTAAGGAAACGCTACATGAAGCTATATTGCGTTGACTTGATGAGGAAAATCACTGGGTATTCAAGCTTAAGGGATAATGGTGAGTGTTACCTTATTCCCATCTCCTCCTTAAAGGTCTAGGTCACCTTCACAATTTTATGAAGTCACTGGAGTCCCAGAGAAAGAGACAGGAACCCCACCTTCTTATCACAGCCCCAGTTGGCAATGAGAAAATTTGTTTTAAATGTGAGAAAGTTTGAATTAGGTTCTTTCTTTTTTCCTTCTTTTCTTTTTCTTACTTTCTTATTTTCTTTTTTCCCATATTTCTTTCTTTCTTTCCAAATTTCCTTCCTTCTCTCTATTTTCATCTATTCTTTTTCCTTTCTTTTTTCTCTACTTTCTTTTCTTTTTCCTTCTTTTTCCCATTATTTCAGTCCTTTCCTTCTTTTTCTACTTCCTTACCTTTTTTCTTTCTCCTTTCTTTCTCCCTTTCATTTTTTCCTTCTTTCTTTTTTCTATTCCTCAAGTTAAAGTCTTCCTCCCATGACTCTTCAAGGCAGGAGGGTGACCCTAAGAGTTCAAAAATTGTGGCAGGTAAAAATATACTCTGAAATTATCTCCCAGGCTGAGAAATCTTTGTTCACAGGCCCAGGAATGATGAACTATGTATCTGCTGGTTAAAGAGCAGACTAGCCAGATTTAGAAAATCAGCAGCAGGAGGTTGGCCACCAGTAATATTTTACTTTTATTTGGAGGAAAAGTGATAGAGATACATGAAGGGTAGCCTGGTAAGCATGGTGAGTATGTAATCTTCATGATCAGGAATATCCCCACTGATTCAATTATGGATCTTAGAAGACTAAGCTTCTTGAAGATGATTTAGAAAGCTGCTGGTGATAAATCTGTCAAAACTAACAGGTGGTGATTCACTAACTAGTGTTAACCTAGCACTCTTCAAGTTGATACAAGGTGATACAAAGGAATAAAAACAACAAAGGAATAAAAACAAAAAAGAACATGCTGCAATAAGGAATCTGAGCATTCATGAAGGTAGAGATAATGGAAGCATCAAACACATGAGACCTTCTTTCTTGATCTCTTCTCCTAGTGGCCCCGGAGGTGGCTGTATCTCAACATGTCAGTCCAGAAGGCAGCATCATTCTCTCCTGCATTGCCACAGGTTTCTACCCTCGCTCCATCATCATGCACTGGGAAAAGAACGGGAAGCTGGGGATATGGGGAAATGAGAGTTCCAGTGGCACCCTGCCCAATATGGATTCCACCTTCTACCTCAAAGTTACCTTAGAACTCCCACCAGAGGACTCAGGAGCAGGTTATACCTGTGTGGTAGAACACAGTGAGCTGAAGAGTCCTGCTATGTGTTCAGGTCAGTGTTTTAGCCACACACTCTCATCATATCCCTAAGAAACTGGGCCCCAGAGTATATAGTTCCATCCTCTCCCCACTTCTTTCATTGAATGCACACTCACTTACATTCTATTCTTTATTTCTATAGTCCCTAGAAAGCCCACTATGTACACGCCTTGGATTCTTGTGCTGTGCATCATGGTGGCTGTCATCCTACTGCTGAGCTGTGCTGGGGTCTTCATCAAATGGAAGATGAGGAAGACAGTATCCATGTAAGAAGAGACAAGTGACAGGAAGATTTTGGATTGGGAACACCAAGGAGACAGGAGATATTGCTATCGTAGCAACCTCAATAACTGATTGTAAGAAAATGTTTTGAGAAGAGAATCCCAGAATCTTAGGGTCAAAGAAGTACACAAAGTCTATGAAATCCAAACCTTACCTGTTCAAAAAACTCCTCAATAACAGCCTGGCAAGTCAGTCTCTCCAAGCCTCAGTCACCTTATCTGTAAAAGGGGGATATTAATGGCATTTGCATCACAGTAATATTCACATAATGTGCCAGTCAGACCTTTAAGTGCTATGGAAATATTGGTAATCATTATGACTCTATTAATACAGTTAGGGACCATTTTTTTACACCCTTATCTACTGGAATCAATACTGTTTATTGGTTCCAAGGCAGAAGATTGGTAGGGGCTAGGCAACAGGTGTTAAGTGACTTGCCCAGGGTCACAGAGCTGGGAAGTGTCTGAAGCCAGATTTGAACCCAGGACCTCCCGTCTCTAGGTCTGGCTTTCAATCCACTGAGCCACCCAGTTGCCCTTGAGACCACTTTTTTTAAACTGTCATGCAAAGGCAAAATCACATTCCTGATTTCTATGAAGTTTTCAGTTTATTAAAATATCCAGGTCTTTATTATTACAGAAAATATTTTATTAGTGTGTGCATTTATGCATTTACACAACTGTAGTATTTAAATTTTATATATATTTCAATCTAATACAATGCAATTCAATAAGAATTTGTCAAGGACCTATTAGTGTTTTTGTTAGACTCCTATAACACAAAGACAAAAGGAAAATAGTCCTTCCTCTCACAGAGCTTACATTCTATGGGAGTAACTCCTATCAAATTTCATCTTCTTATATTCTACCCATTGTTCTATCATTTAAAAATCTTTAGGAGAGGGAAAGAACATGAAATATGTAACTATTGGAAATAGTAAAAAACAAATAAATAAATAAATGAATAAATAAAAATAATAATATTTTGGAATCTTGCATCATCCCCTGGTTTTATTTATATTTTTGATGACATTAGCTATCCCTCCTGGATTGGAGTCATCTCCAAATTTGATGTTAATGTCATCTATGGCTTCATCCAAGCCATCACAAAAAGGTACCTCTTAGTGAAGAAACTTCTCTTGCTAGACACTCACGAATCAGTCAATCATCTCTTTCAACTCATTAAAGTAAATATTTATTAAATACTTGCTATGCTCAAATTAATAGATAGCATGAGTTATAGAATAGAGACTCTGTCCTGAAGTTAGAAAGACCTGGATTTAAGTCTCACATATTGACTGTGTGACCTTGAACAAGTCATACTCAGAGGCTCAGGTAACTCTCTATGACTAAATTATAGAAAGTGATAATCTTCACTGGTATAGGGAGTTCCTCACTGGGATTTCCCTATACCCATTATAGCACATGTAGAGACCCACCCAAATAAGGCAAATGGGTAAGGATTATATACCTTAATAACAGTAGAATCATGTTAATTAATGAAGTTCAGCTCACTGCCTTCTATGAAGAATCCATCATCTTCCCTTAAAAAAATGTTCACTCACTCATCTATTTCCAGACCAGTAAGACTGTATGTTGGGAGCATGAGTGTGATAATGTGATGTGGGGTATCATGGTTAAAGTAAACAGAAAAGGCAGCTCTATCTCATGGGGAAATGTGAATGTGACCCTGGATCATCCCTGGCATGACTTCTTCTTTGTTCTGATTCCACATAATATCTGGTCTAACCTGGGTTCATGTAGGGATCCACCGTTTGCCCTGCTACAATATAGAACCTTCTCATAAATAAGCTTTCCCAAATAAAATCTATTTGATACTGATCTGAAACAGGCCCCTTTTTTCTTTAGTATCACAATAACTCCTCATGAAGATGGGATGGTCCTTCAGGATAGGTATAATCAAAACAGAACAGATTGTCCACATTACAGACTTCTCCCGCTCACCATTATTTTTCAGGGATCATTCTTGCTGGCTCCTCAATTAAATAATCAAGGCTTCTTTTCAGTACCTTGAGATGTGCTTAATCCAAGACTGGAGACTTGAGTTTATTGACGATACTTGAAGCATCTCTAGTCAACTTGTCAGCTTCTTTTTTTAAAAAAACATGTTTAGGTTTTCTTGAAAAATCTCACTGCTCATTATCATAGTTAAAAGATAACACACCAGTAGACATACTGTAACCACAGGAAATTCTTATTAAGGAAGGATGGGTTTACAGGAATCTGATCTTTTACAAAAAATTACTACAAGTTATTGAGTAAAGACACAATTCGTGTCCTCAGAGAGATCCTGGTATTATGCTCCATCTCACCTCAATATCACTCAAAGTAAAGGGGTTGACTGGCAGAGGATACTTCACTAATTCTTGCCTCCTACTGGGTAGAGGAATATCATAGGTGGGGAAACTAAAACTCAGCACTTCACATAGGTAGAAAGTGAAATAAGATTTTGAACTCTGGTCCTTTGGCCAAAACTCTAGTATTCTTTCCATTCCATGATGCTACTGACCACCAGTCTACCTCTTTCCCTAAATCTTCCATATACTCCCAATATATGCAGCAATCCTTGGCCTAAAGACCTTTGATGAGAGGAATCCTTGTCCATTCTACTTGAGGACAGCTCTAAGAGTTGTAAAGTGTTTCCTTACACCAAATTAAAATCAACTTTCCTGTAACTTTCATCATTTGTTCCTTGGTCTTCCCTCTTGGGTCAGGCCAAGGTCCAGTAGAAGTTGTGCATGACTAGTTGATATTTTGAAGTCAACCAACCAACCAATTTGTCTAAC
>NC_058136.1:82230528-82231852 GCF_016433145.1 Gracilinanus agilis | reverse complement strand
TAGGGACACTAACCTTCCTGCTTTTCCTCACACCCCACACCCAATCACCTGAGTCTCAGCATTTTCACTGGCTATCCTTGATTCCTGGAATTCTCTGTCTTCACATCTATATCTCTTATCAGCCTTAACTTCTTTTAAATATCAGCTTTTGTTGTTCTACCTCCTCCAGGAAGTCCTTCCCCGTTTTCTGTTTGTGGTGCCCTTCTGAGGCTACCTCCAACCTCTCCTGTACATATTTTTTTGTTCACAGTTGATTTCATGTTGTGTTTCCCATTTAATTGTGAGCTTCTCTAAAGGAGGGATTGTTTTTTGTCTCTATTTGTATCTCCAACCACTTAGCACAGTGCCTAGAACCTAGTAGCATTAAAAGAAAATTATCCTTACCTCTTATCTTAGATTCAATTGTGTATTGGTTCCAAGTCATAAGAGTAGTAAGGGCCAGGCCATGGTGGTTAAGTGACTAGCCCAGGGTCACATAGCTCAAAAGCATCTGAGGTCAGATTTGAACCCAGGAGGTTTTGTTTCTGGACTTGATTCTCAATCTAATGAGCCCCTAAGTGGCCCCAATCCATTAGCTTTTTAATCTATGTGTTGAGTAGCTGATTGTAGTTTTCCTTTTGGATTTCTTGCTCATTTACATTTTTATTTATTTTTGGATGAGGTGCTTTTATTTAAATTTTTGCTGTAAAAAATATTGTGAGTGAGCTAAGCTCTTTTGTAACCATTCATACCTACATTTAACCAGAAATTAGAGAATTTTCTTAGCTTGTGATTACTCTCTGTGTTATATCTGCACACCCTCAACTTCTGCACAATGGATTCTGAGCAGCTGGGAATGTGCAGTAATACCTCCTTGTCAGGGTGTTGTATTTGGGATTCTTCCTCTTGTATGGCTTGGGCTAGGTGGTCATTGAGGCTCCTTCCTATTCTGACAGTCTATGACTCTATAAAAAAGAAGAGAGCTTGAGGCATCCTCCTTACAACAAAGAAGTACACCTGTGCAGGGTCTAATAATGCCCAGATCTTCCTTCCTGGTTTTCCCAATGAGTCTATACTTGTGAACCTTTATTTTTATATAAGTACTGTGGAAAGCCTTCTGAGGCAGAGGAGTCTGAATGCAGATTGAAACATAGTTTTCTTCTCTATTTTCTTCATGAATTTTTCTGTAGCATAAGCAATATGTGTTTTGCTTCACAATATGATGAAGAGGGAAATATGTATATGATAATATATGTAAAATTGATATCATATTAACTACTCTCTTGGGGAAGGGAGAGTTGTGGGAAGGAGGAGAAAAAAGGAGACTGATTTTTGGATATAACTA
>NC_058136.1:82213028-82225528 GCF_016433145.1 Gracilinanus agilis | reverse complement strand
CTACTAACTGTTATTAAGGTATATAATCCTTACCCATTTGCCTTATTTGGGTGGATCTCTACATGTGCTATAATGGGTATAGGGAAATCCCAGTGAGGAACTCCCTATACCAGTGAAGATTTTCACTTTCTATAATTTAGTCATAGAGAGTTACCTGAGCCTCTGAGTATGACTTGTTCAAGGTCACACAGTCAATATGTGAGACTTGAATCCAGGTCTTTCTAACTTCATGACAGAGTCTCTATTCTATAAACCATGCTATCTATTAATTTGAGCATAGCAAGTGTTTAATAAATATTTACTTTAATGAGTTGAAAGAGATGATTGACTGATTCGTGAGTGTCTAGCAAGAGAAGTTTCTTCACTAAGAGGTACCTTTTTGCGATGGCTTGGATGAAGCCATAGATGACATTAACATCAAATTTGGAGATGACTCCAATCCAGGAGGGATAGCTAATGTCATCAAAAATATAAATAAAACTAGGGGATGAGGCAAGATTCCAAAATATTATTATTTTTATTTATCCATTTATTTATTTATTTGTTTGGTTGGTTTTTACTATTTCCAATAGTTACATATTTCATGTTCTTTCCCTCTCCTAAAGATTTTTAAATGGTAGAACAATGGGTAGAATATAAGAATATGAAATTTGATAGGAGTTACTCCCATAGAATGTAAGCTCTGTGAGAGGAAGGACTATTTTCCTTTTGTCTTTGTGTTATAGGAGTCTAACAAAAACACTAATAGGTCCTTGACAAATTCTTATTGAATTGCATTGTATTAGATTGAAATATATATAAAATTTAAATACTACAGTTGTGTAAATGCATAAATGCACACACTAATAAAATATTTTCTGTAATAATAAAGACCTGGATATTTTAATAAACTGAAAACTTCATAGAAATCAGGAATGTGATTTTGCCTTTGCATGACAGTTTAAAAAAAGTGGTCTCAAGGGCAACTGGGTGGCTCAGTGGATTGAAAGCCAGACCTAGAGATGGGAGGTCCTGGGTTCAAATCTGGCCTCAGACACTTCCCAGCTCTGTGACCCTGGGCAAGTCACTTAACACCTGTTGCCTAGCCCCTACCAATCTTCTGCCTTGAAACCAATAAACAGTATTGATTCCAGTAGGTAAGGGTGTAAAAAAAGTGGTCCCTAACTGTATTAATAGAGTCATAATGATTACCAATATTTCCATAGCACTTAAAGGTCTGACTGGCACATTATGTGAATATTACTGTGATGCAAATGCCATTAATATCCCCCTTTTACAGATAAGGGGACTGAGGCTTGGAGAGACTGACTTGCCAGGCTGTTATTGAGGAGTTTTTTGAACAGGTAAGGTTTGGATTTCATAGACTTTGTGTACTTCTTTGACCCTAAGATTCTGGGATTCTCTTCTCAAAACATTTTCTTACAATCAGTTATTGAGGTTGCTACGATAGCAATATCTCCTGTCTCCTTGGTGTTCCCAATCCAAAATCTTCCTGTCACTTGTCTCTTCTTACATGGATACTGTCTTCCTCATCTTCCATTTGATGAAGATCCCAGCACAGCTCAGCAGTAGGATGACAGCCACCATGATGCACAGCACAAGAATCCAAGGCGTGTACATAGTGGGCTTTCTAGGGACTATAGAAATAAAGAATAGAATGTAAGTGAGTGTGCATTCAATGAAAGAAGTGGGGAGAGGATGGAACTATATACTCTGGGGCCCAGTTTCTTAGGGATATGATGAGAGTGTGTGGCTAAAACACTGACCTGAACACATAGCAGGACTCTTCAGCTCACTGTGTTCTACCACACAGGTATAACCTGCTCCTGAGTCCTCTGGTGGGAGTTCTAAGGTAACTTTGAGGTAGAAGGTGGAATCCATATTGGGCAGGGTGCCACTGGAACTCTCATTTCCCCATATCCCCAGCTTCCCGTTCTTTTCCCAGTGCATGATGATGGAGCGAGGGTAGAAACCTGTGGCAATGCAGGAGAGAATGATGCTGCCTTCTGGACTGACATGTTGAGATACAGCCACCTCCGGGGCCACTAGGAGAAGAGATCAAGAAAGAAGGTCTCATGTGTTTGATGCTTCCATTATCTCTACCTTCATGAATGCTCAGATTCCTTATTGCAGCATGTTCTTTTTTGTTTTTATTCCTTTGTTGTTTTTATTCCTTTGTATCACCTTGTATCAACTTGAAGAGTGCTAGGTTAACACTAGTTAGTGAATCACCACCTGTTAGTTTTGACAGATTTATCACCAGCAGCTTTCTAAATCATCTTCAAGAAGCTTAGTCTTCTAAGATCCATAATTGAATCAGTGGGGATATTCCTGATCATGAAGATTACATACTCACCATGCTTACCAGGCTACCCTTCATGTATCTCTATCACTTTTCCTCCAAATAAAAGTAAAATATTACTGGTGGCCAACCTCCTGCTGCTGATTTTCTAAATCTGGCTAGTCTGCTCTTTAACCAGCAGATACATAGTTCATCATTCCTGGGCCTGTGAACAAAGATTTCTCAGCCTGGGAGATAATTTCAGAGTATATTTTTACCTGCCACAATTTTTGAACTCTTAGGGTCACCCTCCTGCCTTGAAGAGTCATGGGAGGAAGACTTTAACTTGAGGAATAGAAAAAAGAAAGAAGGAAAAAATGAAAGGGAGAAAGAAAGGAGAAAGAAAAAAGGTAAGGAAGTAGAAAAAGAAGGAAAGGACTGAAATAATGGGAAAAAGAAGGAAAAAGAAAAGAAAGTAGAGAAAAAAGAAAGGAAAAAGAATAGATGAAAATAGAGAGAAGGAAGGAAATTTGGAAAGAAAGAAAGAAATATGGGAAAAAAGAAAATAAGAAAGTAAGAAAAAGAAAAGAAGGAAAAAAGAAAGAACCTAATTCAAACTTTCTCACATTTAAAACAAATTTTCTCATTGCCAACTGGGGCTGTGATAAGAAGGTGGGGTTCCTGTCTCTTTCTCTGGGACTCCAGTGACTTCATAAAATTGTGAAGGTGACCTAGACCTTTAAGGAGGAGATGGGAATAAGGTAACACTCACCATTATCCCTTAAGCTTGAATACCCAGTGATTTTCCTCATCAAGTCAACGCAATATAGCTTCATGTAGCGTTTCCTTAGATTGGTCCAGAGAGGACTCTGCAGAACATATGGGTATTGTTTGACTTCAGGATTTATGTTCTCCCAATGTCCAACCTCTTCATCTATCCAGTAACTTTCCTTCCCATCCCAAATTAAATAGATGTGACTCTTTACTGCGATGTCATTGTCCACTTCACATTCTGCCAGGAGCTGGGCTGTGTGGTTTCCTGTGGAGGAACATAGAATTGGGCACCTCTGGGTGGAAAGAGGACAGGGAACCCAAAGGAGGAGCCCATCTTTGGAGGAATTGTAGGAAAAGGATTTTCCTTTTTTAAAAACATTGGGGGCTACTTATAGTTTGGGTTAAATGCTTTCATGGCTCACAATCAAGTCAGATTATCTCTAGAGAATCACAGGAAATTCAGGTAGGGTAGACTAACTTAAAAGTTAGGTTCTATTCATTCTGGGTCTATGTCCATTTCTACTCTGCACAGTTTGAACTGTCATGTTATGCAGTGCATTCCCAAATTCTCAGTGCACTATTCTACTTTTAAACTCTACGTTAATTTATATCTGAATTTGGGTATTCTCTTTCCTTTCAAACAAAACCCAGAAAATAGAATTTTGTTGTGGAGGGTGGTTCTGTTGTGTGTAATTGCAGGAGTAAAAGATAATGAAAAATATTGGTGCTAGAACTATTGCCTGAAATCCAGAAGAAGAGAGTGATCTGTAAGTAAGATGGACTGCAGCACATTTCAAACCTCTGGGACAGAAGGAGAGCACGGGACTTGATTCTCTGAGTTCTGGTTTATTAATTAAGAAATTTTGGCAAGCAGTGAAAGTCACTGGACAGAAGGTAGAAATCTCTTAAAAGAATAATATGAGATGGTGATCCTGGATGTTAATCCAACTGGGTGAAGCCTAAGGGCCAGGGCTGGATCCTTCATAACTTTTTATCCAGAGAAGGATACAGTGGGTTGGGATCAAAGAAATTTGTCTCAGTGGTATAATCTACTGGGATGCTTGGATGTGCTGAGCTTGGGAGAGAAAGTATGTTGAAAGTATGTTTCAACAAAGTATGTTGAAAAACAGGATGGGGAGAAATGAGTTGATCTAACTTACTATCATGGTTGATGTCATGCCGTGCTAAGAATTGAATTGGCCAGAGGAAATCTTGCTCGTGGTTCACTAGTGAATTATGCCACTGGGTAAGAAAATTGGCTCCCAGTACTTTGGAGATCCAGGGTATCTTGATATTAATTTGCTTCTGTCCTTTGTTATAAGATGTCACTTCCACATCATCTATGAGGCTAATTGCACTTAGTTCCAAGAGAGAGTGGTCTGTACCCACTGTGGTGAACTGAATCTCATGCCTGTGATGGACTGGATTATAGGAAGGAAGAGAAGAGAAAATGATGTTTCAGGTTTGGGGATACCAGAGGACCAGAGTCTCCTCTCAGCCATTTCTCTGCCTTGTCTTTAACTCCCGCTATTGATAAATGCAGCTATACTGATGACTCCAAAATTTAAACGATCAACTCTTAGTCCCTTTCTTTTGAACTCCAAATATTATCAGCTAGTTGATGCAATGGATAGAGTGGTAGAATTGTGGTTTTAAAGACCTGAGTTCAAATCTAGCCTCAGACATTTAAGGTGTATGATCCTGGGTAAATAAATCACTTCAGCTCTTTAAACCTGAATTTCCTTATTCCTAAAATTAGAATAATAAAGCCACTGACTTCTCAGAGTTCTATTGATGATTAAAGGAGGTATTTATAAGGGACTTATTACAGTACCTACTCTATAGTAGGGGATTAATAAATGCTTATAAAAAAACTTTTTTTTTGGACCTCTCCAATTAGATTCCCTTTATGTATTTCATATTCAGTATGTCAGAAATGTAAGTCATTAACTTCTCTCTAAACCTATGCTTCTCACTTACTTTCTCTTTTTGCCAAGAACAGCACTAATATTCCAATCATCCAGGTTTTTAATCTCAGATCTATTCTCAAATCTTCCCTCTTTCTGCCCTTCCCTAATATCTGACCAGCAGCCAAGCCCAACTAATTCCACCTCCAGCTCCTCTCTCAAATCTCTTTTCATTTACACATCCCACACCCTAGTTCACCCTAGTTCAGGCCCTCATTCCCCCTCACCAGGATTTTGACAATTTCCTTCTAAACAGGTTTCCTTCTTTTGAATTCTCCCTTCTCCAATCAGTCCTCCCCAATCTTCCCATTTTCCTATTCCCAAAGCATACCACACTCCATCTCCATCTCCAAACTTTAGTGCTTCCCTTCTGCCTCTAGGATGAAATACAATCTTTGGCAGCTAATGGCATTGAAAGTCATTCACATTCTGATTCAGTCTTACTTTCTAAGCTATTTTCTTAGTCCTCCCCTTCATACAGTCAACATTTTCCTCGAACTGGCCCACTTACCATTGTTCACATCAAACATTCAATCCCGGGGCCACAATCTTTAGAGTTTTCCCTTCCAAAATTATATTTCATCTCCTCTAGATGTATCTTGTTATTTGTTTATTTATATGTTGCCTCGTTCTTTTAGAGTGTGAGCTCCTTTGAGGCAGGGACTATGTTTTTATTATTATTATTATTATTATTATTATTATTTTGGTGGTTGGTGGTATCCACAGTACCTTGCATTTTTGCTGGAGTATGAGTTATGCTTAATATGCTTTTATGCTTAATAATAATTAATCAACAAATATGCTTAATAAATATTTTTTGACTGGCTGTCTGCTCTTTGAAGGGAATGAATAAATTTTCACCATTAGACCTAAAGCTCCATTGTCTCTACACTGTCTACTGAACCCCCTTCTCTCTAGACTTACCTGCCTGTGTCTTTCTCAAGGCAAATACTTCCATAATGAAAATCCCGGCTGAGAAGAACCATCTCCAGCTCCTTTGACACCTGGTGGACCTCAGAAGGGGTCTACCTGGCTTCATCAAGCACACCACAGCTGGGGAAACTTTAGATGTCCCACAGCCTCAGGCAGTACCTAAAACGGAACTGAGGTCTCCTATGTACATCACGTGGCTTTTTATCCCCTAACCCTACCCAGGATGGGATTGGCTCTTGTAAGACCCTGCCTTGCTCTCATTGTCATCTAAGATGCCTGTTACCAGACTGAAACTTGCCCTGTTTAGCAGATATAAGAGAAGAAGTGAAACAGTGTGTGGTGAGGGGAGAGAGCCTCTGAGCACAGTCACCATCAGGCTCTTTCTGGGAGGCCCCAAGATGCATTGGTTGTTTCAATGTCAGCCTTCTAGTTGTCATTCTAAGTGATAGTTGAACCTAGATATTGTTATATCTGAAAGAAACCACCAGAGAAACTTCCTTCTGGAGGAGAGAAATAGGGAAGAGGCCTCATTTCTCCTTTCATCCAGCTCTCAGGGAACCCCTGATTTTTATGGCGCAGTTTTCAATGAAGCTACCTGTCTGAAAATATACCATTAACAGAAATAACAGTGAACATACCCTTCTAGGTTTGCCAAAGGACTTCGCATTTATTATCATCTCACTTCATTTTTACGATATTGCTGTGCCTTAGGAGTAAGTACTATTATTCATCCTCATTTTCAGATAAGGAAACTGAGTCCAAAATTGGTTAAATTGCTTTCCCAGGGTGAAAACCAGCTAAAGTCTAAGGAATAGTTCAATGAGTCCTCATACCAACTCTAGGTCTGTTGATATTCTTGATTCTATTCTACATTGCCTTGCAATGCTGATTAATTGCGATCTTCTCCCAATTGTGGCCCCTGGATTACTTCCAGGATTAGGGCACTGAATCTTAGATGGCATATTGCAGTGTTTGCAGATCACTATCTGTGTCTGGCTTTTTATCATGTACACGGAGAGGTGTATTTGCTTATTCATCCTTGAGTCTGAATCCATTCCTTGCCCTGGCATATGCACCTGGGTCCACTGGTTCTGGAAAGGGTTAACTTACATCTATCCTTAGGCTTCAGTTATTAAATCCATGCATATGACTCTGCCATCCTTGTGTATACACTCAATTTCCTAGAGTTCATAGTCCTCTGTTTACATCTGCAAATGTGGTCCATGCAATTATTTCATATTTATTCTCTTTGTGTCTTCTTCTGCCCAATATGGCCAGGAGGATAGCCTTTTTACTTATTGAGTAAGTCAGTTGAATTATTGATCATTTCTGTTGTTCTTGAGGACAGGCTCATGGCCATGGTGCTCCTGCCCTTGAAAGTTCCTTTTCATGGTCCCAGACTTCCTTGCCTCCATTTTTTCTAGGTTACTCTATAGGAGTCTTGATCTCTCCATAGCATTGGCACTGCTGATCACATTCTTCTCTCCTCTGACACTGCTACCTCCCAGCAAAAGGCCCTCCTATCCTCACACCTGAATCATTAAAATGTGTCTCTTTGCCTCAAGTCTCTCTCTCCCCTCCAGTCCCATTCTCCTGCTCTGGAACTGATCTTCTTTCTAAAGCTCATATCACCTGCAGCACCATTTAACATGTCATTATCTTCAAAGAACAATGTAGGGACACTAACCTTCCTGCTTTTCCTCACACCCCACACCCAATCACCTGACTCTGAGCATTTTCACTGGTTATCCTTGATTCCTGGAATTCTCTGTCTCCACATCTATGTCTTCTATCAGCCTTAACTTCTTTTAAATATCAGCTTTTGTTGTTCTACCTCCTCCAGGAAGTCCTTCCCCGTTTTCTGTTTGTGGTGCCCTTCTGAGGCTACCTCCAACTTCCCCGGTATGTATTTTTTTTGGCTCACAGTTGCTTTCATGTTGTGTTTCCAATTTAATTCTGAGCTTCTCTAAAGGAGGGATTGTTTTTTGTCTCTATTTGTATCTCCAACCACTTTGCACAGTGCCTAGAACCTTAAAAGAAAAACACCCTCATCTCTCATCTTAGATTCAATAGTGTGTATTGGTTCTAAGTCATAAGAGTAGTAAGGGCTAGGCAATGGTGGTTAAGTGACTAGCCCAGGGTCACACCGCTTAAGAGCATCTGAAGTCATATTTGAACCCAGGATATTTTGTTTCTCAACTTGATTCTCAATCCAATGAGCCCCCTAGTGGCCACAATCCATTAGTTTTTTCATCTATGTGTGTCAACTGGCTGATTGTAGTTTTCCTTTTGGATTTCTTGTTTATTTATTCATTTATTTTTGGTGAGGTGCTTTTATTTAGATCTTTACTGTTATACTTGTGAGTGAGCTAAGCTCTTTGCAAGCATTCATGCCTACCTTTTAACCAGAAATTAGAGATTTTTCTTAGCTTGTGATTATTCTCAGTGCTATATCTACACATCCTCTACTTCTGCCCAATGGATTCTGAGCAGCTGGGAATGTGCAGTAATACCTCCTTGTCAGGGTGTTGTATTTGGGATTCTTCCTCTTGTATGGCTTGGGCTAGGTGGTCATTGTGGCTCCTTCTAACTCTGACAGTCTATGTCTCTATAAAAAAGAAGAGAGCTTGAGGCGTCCTCCTTGCAACAAAGAAGTACACCTGTGCAGGGTCTAATAATGCCCAGATCTTCCTTCCTGGTTTTCCCAATGAGTCTATGCTTGTGAATCTTTATTTTTATATAAGTGCTGTAGAAAGCCTCTGAGGCACGACAAATTGCCAGAGTTCTTTGAAAGAGGACACCAATTGGCCTAGGAGAGAGTAACTGTGGCCAGGCTAGTTAGAGTGAAGGATTTAAAATCACTTTTGGATTTTGTCCCCATTTATTATTTGAGGCATGCATTTGTTAAACAGTGGTCATGGGACTTTTGTAACTGGTGTTTAGAGTAAGTGGATGCTGTGTCTACTGAAGAAGTTGCCTAGGGTTGATTCTTTAAACATTTATAGCTAGTATCACTCTTTAATATGGAGTTATCTTAAAAATTAAGAGAAATTTTGAGTCATTTTTCCACCTATAGATCCTCAAGTACAAAGGCTAACTAGATCATCTTCTTCTGTGTCCTTCACAGTCATTAGCTCTGGCCTTGGTACACCATGGTTGCTCAAGAAATATTTGACTGTTGCATGGTCATGATTCTCAGGGAGAATCAGTGACATGAACTGAGCTTTAGAGCACATGTAGTTTGTTTTTCTGCTTCTTTAGCCTTCTTACCTCAAGCCATAAACCCACTCTTACTTTGAAGAGAGTGATGGCTATTTCATGTATAGTAGGGGAAGAGGGAGAGATAGTTGGTGAAAGGGGGAGGGAGAAGACCAGACTACAGTTACATCCTTCCTGTGCTAGACCTTATTGAAAAGTCCCTGTGATTACCAAAGAAAGGACATTGTTCCTTCAATTTATTTCTTAAGGGCCTTGATCTCAGAAGCCATTTTCCTGATGTTTGAGTCATTTCCACTTCCAACTTCTTGGTCTTTGTAGTGCCTGGAATCCTCCTTGTCTCTAGCAATAGAGAGGTGGCCTGAATGCTGGCCATAATATTTAAGAGTCAACCAATAACAATCGTCTTTATCATTACTGGGCAAAATTCAACATAAAGGAGGTGTCTGGGAGAGAACCTGGCTACAGATTTAAGTTGAGTGGGAGATTAAGGAAATTCAAGGAGGAGGATGAATTAGTTGATAAAATCCTTCGAAAAATCCTTATTAGTTACTTTTCCTTCCTCCCCACAATTTTAGGAAATATAGATATTCTCTTAACCTATGTCTGGAGCATCTTCATCAAAGAACAAGATTTGTTGGCCTACCTATTAGAGTTGGTAGAGTTTGTTTGGTTCACATGTCACCTTCTCCTATAGGTCTTTCTTGATTTCTGTCCTCTTAATCATATTCCTGGCCCATCCCAAACCAAATCCTGCTTACATTTTGGATAATATCAGAATTATATAAAACTTATTATTATATTCTAGCATATATATGGCATATATCTTTGTGGCGGCAAAGAAATGGAAATTGCAGGATGTCCATCAATTGAGGAATGGCTTAACAAGTTGTGGTATGTGATTATGATGGAATACTACTTCATGATAGGAAATAATGAGTATCTTAATTAAAAATGTGGAAAGCCCTACATGAAATTATGAAGACTGAATAGATTAGAACCTAGAGGATATTTTCTATAGGAAATTTTTTGAAAAATGACTTGTGTATGTCCATCTCTAGGAAAGAACTGAAAGATAAAAAGTCATAGCTTTATATATATCCATATCTTATTGTCAAATGATGCCTTCTCTGATCTCAAGTTGGGGGTAGAGAGGTAGACAGATACCTAGGAATTTTAATATAATAAACAAACAAATAAATAAAATTTAAATATTATTATAATTATTGTGATAATAATAGTTAACATTTACATAGTCTACTATGTTCTAGGCAGTGGACCAAGCAGTTGTCAGATATTATCTTATGTGATCATTACAATTACTCTGATAGGTAGGTGCTTGTTATTATGCCCATTTTACAGTTGAAGAAATTGAGGTTTTATTGAATTACCCTGCATCATATAGCTACTAAGTGTCTAAAACCAAATTTGAACCCATATTTTTCTGACTGCTGATTCAGTTCTCTATTCATTGGGTCACCTAGATTAAATCAGAAGAGCTGAGTCCAAACATCACCTCCATTTGACCTGGGCAAATCAGTAAAATTCCTTGGACCTGAGTTTCTTCATTTATAAAATGAGAGGATTGGGCTTGATGGTGTTGAGTTCCCTTCCATTTAAAAAAAGGTGATTAAAAATTGATGGAAAACTGTAATGCAGTTTGACAGAAACTAGATATAGACCAATATCTTATACCATTTACCAAGATAAGATCAAAATGAATACACCTTGTATCTATAAAGGAAGATATAAATAAATTGGAAGAATGGGGAACATATTTCTTATCAGATTTGTGGATAGAAGAATTTGTAAACAAACAAGAGATAGAAAGCATCATGGAGTATAAAATGGTTAACTTTGAATGCATTAAAATGAAACATTTCTATATGAATAAAACTAATGTAGCCAACATTAGAACAAAAGCAATAAACAGGGGAAATTTTTATAGACAGCTTCTTGGAGATATCTAGAGAACTTTGTCAAAATATATAAGAATATGAGCCATTCCCCAGTTGATAAGTAGTCAAAAGATATGAACCAACAGCACTTACATAAAGACATGAAAACTATATGTAATTATATAAAAAATAGTCATTATTGCTTAAAGAAATTCAAACAAAAACACTCTAAGATGTCATCTTGCACCTCTCAGATTGACTAAAATTACAAAAGCATAAAATGACAACTGTTGGAAGGGATGTGGAAAAATATGGGCACTGTTTTCTTGTTGATGGAGTATGATCTTATTCAACCATTTTGTGGAGGAATCTGGAATTATAATCAAAGAGTTATAAAAATGGGTATACCTTTTAACCTAGTAATACTGTTATTAGGTTTATCTCCTAAGATGATCAAGGAGAAAGGGAAAAAATTATGTTCTAAAATATTTACAACAGCTCTTTTTGTGGTGACAAAGAAATTGATGTGATATCCATCAATTAGGGTTGGACAAGTGTAATATATGATTGGAACGGAAAACTGTTATGCCATAAGAGATAAAAAACAAGATGGTCACAAAAACCTTGGAAGATTTATATGGAGTTATGCAAAATGAAGTGAGCAGGACCAAGAGAATGCTGTACACAGTAATAACAATAAAACATGATAATCACCTATGAAGGATTTAATTATTAACAAGGAAAGGATCCAGGACTACCTCAAGGGCCTCATGAGGAAGAAAGATATCCAACACCAATGAAAGAAGCAGAGGGGCATGAATATAGATTAAAACATGGTTTTCTTTTCTCTTTATCCTCTATGAATTTTTCTGTGGTGTAAGCAATATGTGTCTTACTTCACAATATGATGAACAGGGAAATATGTATATAATAATATATGTATAATTGATATCACATTACCTACCCTCTTGGGGAAGGGAGAATTGTGGGAAGGAGGAGAAAAAAGGAGACCAATTTTTGGATATAACTAATGTCATGATTTGTTTCTTCTGGATAAATATGCTTATTATAATTTGTTACATATTAATAACAAATCAAAAGTATTACTTTATTGTTATGTTACATATTATGCCATGGATGTAAATAAATGGTAACAAAAACCTGTGATCTAAATGTATTCAGGTTATTTCCACAGAAAATAATCTCTTTAAGATCAAAGATTATTTTATTTTTTTCTTTGTATATCTTGGTAATTTGTCAGCATTTAATTCATGCTAACTGATTCATTGACTTCCTTTGTTGATCATAATAATGTGATAAACATGAAATTTGCTGTTATATCTTTAGCAGCATAGACAGAGAAGCAGTGCTTCAAAATGAACTGCTTCTCTCTGTTTGATTCATCAACAAATAAAATGATCACCACCACAT
>NC_058136.1:82183609-82212528 GCF_016433145.1 Gracilinanus agilis | reverse complement strand
TTGCCATTTCCTTCTCCAGCTCATTGGGACTTGCCAGAGTCCCACAGCTAGTAATGATCTGATGTCAGATTTGAACTCAGGTACTCCTGACTCCAGGACCAGAGTTCTATCCACTGCACCACCTAGCTGCCCCATGCTACAAAGCTGTTCTATACTTGATTTCTCATACTTTCGGTACATTTCTGATCCTTTTGGTGGAGATCTTAGACATAAATCATACCTAAGTTTTAAATTATTTTCCCTCTCTTTGAAAGTAAATTTCTCCCATGACAGGCCCCAGTTCATAGATCCATCGTTGGGACAGCTTAGTGGGAGAAAGTACCCCAGCAAATCTTTTCCAACACATCTAGAGGTTTTATTCTCCCAACTGAACTGGAAGTCTCATGAAGACAGGAGCCTTATCTTAGACTTGTTTGTATTCTTCACAATAGTAGGTACACAATGAAGACTTCAGAGAGAATGAATAAAGACAAAATTTTCCATTTGTATTACTTCCTTTCAAAGAATTTTCATATATATCATTTCCCTTGCAGATCATCTCACAATAGTCCTGTAAACTAGATAGGGAAGTTACTGTTGCATTTGTTTTATAGATAAAGCATGAACATCTAGAGAGGTTAAATGGTCCAAAGCATAGGTCCATAGAAAGCCAACCCAGTGCTTTCTCCACTATCTCACAGGAGTAAAATGCCTACAATAGGCAGAAGGTAAGAAAATTCCCAGTTATGCATCCTGAGATCTAACCATCCTATATCCAGATTTCTCCCTTCAGTATATTCAATCACCACCAAATAGTCAGGCTCCTGACCTGGGAGCCAGAAAGCTATGCTGGCAGTATTCTTTTTTTCAAGGAAGCTCCAGATCTAATGAGAAACTTCCACTTCACACACTCACTGGCCTGCTGATAAAATGATCCTTAAACCAGTGACCCAAAGATACAAATTAGCACACAACCAACTCTTAGAGTACTGTAGGGGGAAGCCACTGGGTTGTGACTGGAGGCAGCTCTAGCTTTCATAGCAGTTTTGGTTTTATTATCATCACCCCATTCCCAATGCCTGGAGAGTATTTGCTGGCCCCCAGGACCTTATGCCAAGGGCAGAGTGTTCCTTTAAACAAACAGCCTTTAGAAAGGCCTGATCCTGGACTTGGTTTTCCTCTGGACTTCCCAGTTGGTTTTGTTTCTTCTGTCAGTTCATTCCTCCACAAAGCCTTTCTTGATTCTTCCAACTAAATGATAGTGTGGAGTGGGCGAATGAGCACTGGGTTTAAGAGTTAGAAGACCGACCATTTGAATCCAGGCTTTCCTACTTGCAACTTGGGTGATCATGGCAATTCTCATCCCTCCTTTCCTCATCTATAAACCAAAGGGATGGGACCAGATGATACTTTAAAGCAGTGATTCCCAAAGTGGGTGCCACCACCCCCTGATGGGTGCTGCAGCGATCCAGGGAGGCGGTGATGGCCACAGGTGCATTTATCTTTCCTATTAATTGCTATTAAAATTACAAAAAATTAATTTCCAGGGGGCTAAGTAATATTTTTTTCTGGAAAGGGGTTGGTAGGCCAAAAAAGTTTGGGAACCACTGCTTTAAAGTCTCTTCTAGCTCTAATTTCTGGTATGATTTCTCCTTTGGCTATTTCTCATAGCACTCTGTGTACCTTTTATATCCACTTACCACATTCTATTTTCTATTTGTATAAATGGCCCATCTCTTTTACTGTAAATTCCACGAAGTCTGGGACCATTTCTCATTCCACCTTGCATCACCATATCTAACACAGTGCTTGGCACACTATAATGTATTGAATTTTTTGCCATTCTCACCATGACCACTATAGTCCAAACCCTCATTATGTCTCCTGGACTTTAGCCAAAGCCTTCATACTGGTTATTCTGCCTTCAATCTTGTCTCTCCACGTCATCCTTCCTGGTTCATGTGTTCATAGAAAGGACTTAGGTGGGGCACTGGTTAGAGGCTAGAAGAAGACCTGAGTCTGAATTCTGCCTCACACACTTTATGATGTAGGACAAGTCATTTAATCTCTCTCAGTTCCTTCCTCTGTAAAATAAGTATAGTATTAGCATTATGCCATTATGAACAAATGAGAAAGCATAGGTAAAGAATATTGCAAGCTTTACAGTGCTATATACATGCTACCTATTATTACTAAAGTCAGTTCTCTAATTTTATAGATGAAGAAACTGAGGCAGAGAGAATGCATAGGTATGTAGCAGAGCCTAAATCCCAACTCCAAAGCTATCACTTTTTAAATGTACCATGCTATCCCTCTTCATTCTATTATCAGAGGAATCTTCCTAAAAAATTGCTTTGATAATATCCCTGAGCTCAAATATCTTCAGTGGCTTCCAACTGTCTATATAATAATGTTCAAACACCCTAGTCTTCCAATAAAATCTCTCCCCTCCCCAAAATTGGTCCCATTCTCCCAGTCCCTAAGTGATTCCCAAAGTGGGCACTACCATCCCCTGGTGGGTGCTGCAGTGATCCAGGGGAGCAGTGATGGCCACAGGTGCATTTATCTTTCCTATTAATTGCTATTAAAATTTAAAAAATTTAATTTCCAGGGGATGCTAAGTAATATTTTTTCTGGAAAGGGGGCAGTAGGCCAAAAAAGTTTGAGAACCACTGCTCTACACAAAACCTCTGTTTCTACTAGACTGATTAATTTAGTTTCCAGAATTAGGTTGTATATTCCCTTTTTGCCAAACTTTGCTTTTGTGATCCCCATATCTTTTTCCCCTATCTAAATCCTTCAAGATTCAGGTCATGTGTCCCTTCCCATATGAAGCCTTCTTTGACCATTTAGCCACAATGATTCTTTCTCTTCTCTGCAGGCCTACACCATTTATTGTCTCCTTCGCTCATCTGGCCCAAAGCATTCATGTCAGCCTCATATTGTTAGTTACCATTTCATGTGGATGAATCTTATTTCTCCAATGAGATTATAAGCTTTTTAAGGGCAAGAGCCAGATCTTATAAGTCTCCATCTGCTAGTCCCAGCACAGGGACGAAGAGATATCAGTAAACATTTGATGACTAGCTTTTCTCTAGATGCAAATGTCACTGAAAAAGGCTCAAAGTATTACACATTCAGTACTAGCCTGAAATATTGCCATGGGGCAAAGAAACCCTGATGGAAACCAGTGTTTGATTCCAGAAGTCAAAGTCCTGCAACCTTAACATTCCCTACCATTTCTCTTGGCAGTGCTCAAAAGGCAAAGAAAAGAACTTAATGAGTTAGTCTGAATATATTCTTTCTTTCAGAGAAATGTCAGTAGGACAGTCTTCTGCTTTATTTCAGGTGAAGAAAGAAGGCAGAAGACTTTGGGTGATATTAGATGCCAAACCATTATGGAATGGCTGGCTAAATTATGATACATATACATCACACGTTATTATTGTACTATAATAAGTGCTAAATAGAAGAAACTCAGAGAAACTTAGAAAGATTTAGATGAACTGATGCAAACTGAAAAACCAGGAAAATAATATATACAATGACTTTAATAATATAAATGAAAGTTACTCTAAAAGACAATTGAACTCGGAGTAAGAATGAGAACAGATGAAGACACTTTCTTCCTCTTAGTGAAGAGGCAGGGGGCTTATAAGTTCAAATCCTACCACTGACATTTATTGCCTATATGGCCTTAGGCAAATAATGTGCCCCCTCTAAGCCTCAGTTTCCTCATTTATGAGAGAAGGGTTAGATTAGATGGTCCCTAGAGGGTCTTTTAGATGGAGATCAGTCACTGTGCTCTCTGGTTTTGCTTATTTCTTCTTTGTCATAAAAGACAATTTTTGAGGAGAGGATAGTAGATGGGGAATATTGGGAATTTAGAAAAAATATCATGAAATACTTGGTATAAAAAATAAAAGACATCCAAAGCATTTTCCTTTTTTTCAAATAATAGGGCACAATGATTTTCTCAGTCATTTAGTTGTTGTTGTTGTTCAATTGTTTCAGTCATGTCAGACTCTTTACGACTCCATTTGGGGATTTCTTGGCAAAGATACTGGAGTTTATAATTTCCTTCTCCAGCCCATTTAACAGATGAGGAAACTGAGTTAAGTGACTTGCCCAGAGCCATACAGATAGTGTCTGAGGCTGGATTTAAATTCCAGGTCTGGTGCTCTATGTACTGTGCCACTAACTGCCCTTCCCATAAGCATAACTGTTTTTAAACAAGTCTAATAACATCAGCACAAGGGTCATTGAGTTCAATTTCCTGTCTACATAAATTGTTTGCAAGTTGTCATCAACCTTCTACTTGAATGCCTCTTGGGTGACAGGAAGATCACTACCATACCAAGCAATCTATTCTCTTTTCAGCTCATTCAAGCTTTTGGGGAAATTCTCCCTTATATTGAAATATGCTTCTCTCTAACTACTACCATTGGTTCTCATTCTGGATACGCTTCCACAAGAGAGCCTGTCAAATACAGAATGTCCCAAAAGGCTTATGGCTGAATAATTTAATAGCTTAAAACTGCATGGAAACTTTTGGGACACTTGCTTTTGGCACAGAAACTGTTTGATCCTAACTAAGATAACCTATGCACCATGCTATGTAAATCTTAAAGTCCTATGTAAAATTTGGTGACATTTTCCTCATCCTGTAGTTGTACAGTTGATTTAAAAAAACAAATAATGAGTAGAAATGTGTATTTATCAGCATTGTATTTTATTTCAGTAAGGGTCAACCCAGTATGTCAGGATGCAAAACTTTTTTGAATCTCCAATACGAACTTAATAGACTTTCTCCCATTAATTTATTTATTCATACACTGAATTTGCTATCCCTCCAAGTTTCATTGTCATCTGTAAATGTGATATACACATCATTTATAGTGTTATCCACATAACAGATAAAAAACAAGATAAAACAAGAAACAAAGACTTGTAGCTGACTACTAAAAACTTACATATAGCTTAGCTTGGGGCAGCTAGGTGGCTCAGTGGAAAAGAGTGCCAGGCCTAGAGACAGAAAGACCCAAGTTCAAATCCAGCCTCAGAAACTTACTAGCTGTATAACCATTGAAAGTCATTGTTTGCCTCAGTTTCCTCATCTGTAAATGAGCTGGCGAAGGAAATGCTAAACCATTCCATATCTCTGCCAAGAAAACCTCAAATGGGGTCATTAAAAGTCAGACCCGATTGAAAAATGACTGAACTACAACAAAAGCTTAGCTTGACATTGATCATTTGACTTTTTTAAATTTTAATTTTTAATTTTTTTACTTCATTAATTTTTTTATTTTTAGAAAAATTTTCCATGGTTACATAATTCATATTTTTACTTTACCCTTCACCCCCTCAAATTCCACTCCCCCCCATAGCTAACTCGCATTTCCACTGGTTTTAACATGTGTGGTCAGTCAAGACTTATTTACATATTATTGATAGTTACATTGGTGTGGTTTTGGATATAGGAATTAAAAACTATTTGTAAATCTACCTCATTTCAGTCATTCCTAGTCAAAATCTTTCCCTTTTCTCCCCAGTGGTATAATGAGAAACTACCAAATGCCTTGTTGAAATCCTGTTATTACCATGCTACTACACCATGCTAATATGATATTCAGGAAGGCAAAGATTTGGATTTACAGCTCATAGTCACCTATCCAGCAAAACTGAGCATATTCTTTCAGGGGAAAAAAATGGACATTCAATAAGATAGAAGATTTCCAAGCATCCCTGAGGAATAAGTCAGACCTAAACAAAACATTTGAAGTCCAAACACAAGACACAAGAGAACCCTAAAAGGTAAAAATGAAAGAGAAAATTTAAGAGCCTCATTAAGGTCAAAATGTTGAGGATTTCTTTAATTCTCAAATTTTACTTTTAGTAGTAGAGAAGATAGAAGGAATTTACTCAAAAAGAGGGTAGAGAAGTAAGCTGATTATGATAACATGATGTATGCGTAAATGTGATGATATGGAATGATATGATATGTATGCATATGAGTGATATGTTAAAAAATCAAGGGGTGAAAGATAGGATTGTACTGAGAGAAAAGGGAAGGGAGAGATAGAATGGGGTAAATTATAGAACATAAAGAGATATGAAAAATCATTATAGAGAGGGGAGGATAAGGGCAGTGATGGGCAATGCTTAAACTTTACTCTCTTCGTAACTGACTGAGAGAGAGAAAAACAAATATATTCATTGGGGTATAGCATTCTCTCTTACCCTTCTGAGTGGGGTATAGAATTCTTTCTTATCCAACAGAGAAGTAGAAGGGGAATAAGACAAGGGAAGGGGGGGGAGGTAAGTGAAGGGAGAGGATGGGAGGTGACAAAAAGCAAAATACTGGTGAGGAGGAACAGAGTGAAAGGGAATAAAGCAGGATCTAAAGGGGAAAATAAGAGGGAGAGCAATACACATATAACTCAGTGGAATTGGAAAAGGAGAAGGAAAGAACATGAATCATGCAACCATGAAAAAATACTTAAATAAATAAAATAATATAATAACTACACCATGCTAATGATCTGTCAGTCCAGTAATCCCATTTTTAAAAAAGAGGTCATTGTGGCATGACTTATTCTTGGTGAGCCCATGCTGACTCCCAGAGTCTCACTTCCCTTTCTAAGAGATCATAAATCATCTACTTAATTGTTTGTTTTTCAGTATATATGCTGCTGGAGCAAGCACATGCTTAAATTTTTGTTCTAAAATTTTCTTAGAACTTAATGTAAGGGGGCAGCTGGGTAGCTCAGTGGATTGAGAGCCAGGCCTAGAGACGGGAGGTCCTGGGTTCAAATCCGGCGTCAGACACTTCCCAGCTGTGTGACCCTGGGCAAGTCACTTGACCCCCATTGCCCACCCTTACCACTCTTCCACCTATAAGTCAATACACAGAAGTTAAGGGTTTAAAATTAAAAAAAAAAAAAAAAAAGAAGAAAGAACTTAATGTAAAAGGCAATAGAGATGATCTCAAGACTTGCCCAGAAAGAAGTAGGATTGTCCAGCTCTCCACCTCATTACACCAGGAATCATGCCCCAGGTTCTTCTTCCCTCTATGCAAATCAAGTACAGGAATGCAGGGTAGAGAGTATCAGTAGAGCTCCTTGAGGAGCAGGACTCTTTCATTTTTGTTTGCAGTGCCTAGCACAGTGCCTTCAAACCATAAATACTTAATAAATTCCTATTTTTGCTTCTTTGGTTCCTTGATTTTTTCTTTTGTGTATTGGGTCTCCCTATCTTAGGAGGAGTGTAAATGTAGAAGCTCCTCTTAGGAGTTGATCCTACTCTTGATGGGCATCAAAATTTTGGCCTTTTCCATTTTTGACCTGGGTCAGTTTTGCCCCTCCCTAAGCTGTCTGATGGCCTCCCACATTAAGATGCTCCCTCTGTTGGTGCCAGAGAACACCAGGTTGGCTATAATTAGTCCAGTGCAGCTCAGATCACCATAGCTCAAGTTATCCACCAGCCTCAGCCTCCCCAGGAAAAAGGATTACAAGCATGCACCACATGCCTAGCTTTAATAAATGCTTGTTGAGTTGAAGCGGCTACAAACAAGCACAAATAATAGAATTTCGGGAACCTCCTGGAAGGAAGTATACTATGAAAGATGAGAAACAAGTCAATCAATCAATCAACAAGCATATTATTAAGTGCCTACTCAAAGCCAGCTTCAAGTCTTCTGGAGACCAGGGCTCACTGAAGTCATTTATCAGCCATTTTAGTCTCTTTCCCCTAACCTAGATTCTCATGAAAACTCCTCACAGGGAGCCCATCTGATTTGATCTGAATTTCTGCTTCCTTGAGGCAATCCATCTCAGTTGAAAATGCCCTGGTCTTGGGTTTGAATCCTGAGTCCAATACTTCTTAGCTGTGTAACCATGGATTAAAGTCTTTAAATTTTGGTTTCTTCCTCTACAAAACAGGGAGAGGAACTAGACCTCTGGTTTTTTTTGTTTTTGTTTTTTTTTTTTTATGAGAAAATGGTTCCTGTTGAGGAGCTCCCTTTTCCAGTGCATTTTATCACCTCTGCTAGCTTAAAGACTTGCCCAGAGATTGGGAGGTTATATGACTTGTTTAGGGTCACATATGTAATATGATTCAGAGGTAGGACTTGAACACAGAATTTCCTCACTCCTCTATGCCTTGCAGCCTCTATAAAATATCAATAACATGTATAACCCAGATTGAATTGCTTGACAGCTCCAGAAGAGGGGAGGAAAGTAGGAAGGTAGACAATTTAGATCATATAACTTTGGAAAACTTGGGTGGAAATTTGTTATTACATGGAAAATATCTCTATCAATCACAATATTTCTACTATGGGCAGCTAAGTGGCCTGGTGGATAAAATTCCAGGGCTGGAGTTGGGAAGTCTTGGGTCCAAATCTGGCCTCTTCCTTGCTCTTTGACCCTGGGCAAGTCACTTAGCCCCAGTTGCCAAGTTTGTCTCACTTTTCTGCCTTGGAATCGATGTTTAGTATTGATTCTAAGACTGAAGGTAAAGGTTTTAAAAACCCCAAATCTAACTATTTCTACTACCCACCTCATAGACTTGGGGTAAAAGATCTTTAAACACTATGTAAATATAAACAATTACTCTTATTATTTCCCAACATGCCTTTTGCTTGAAGTCCTATGTAGAAATGGAAGAAAGGAGCAAATCTAAGGACTTGGTCCTTTTCAGCAACTGAGGAAGAGGGCTGCCCACAGCCAGTCCCCTTCCAGAAAGGGGTCTCTGGAGAGTAGGGCAGTGCTTTTGATGCCTCCCCACCTGCTTGGCGGTCTGCTGTTGGGCCCCAACTCTCTTCCTCTTACTGTCAGGCAGGTGGACTGGTGAGTGAGTCATCCTCAAATTGCTCATAGGCTTCAGCACCGCAAAGAAACTGCAATCAGTCCCTTCTGGCTGCTGGTTACTGTGGCTGGGATCCTGATTCAAATAGCAATGCAGCCTTCTTCAGAGAGTACTGCTCAGTTCCCTGGCTTAGCCCTTCAGTCCCAAATCAGTAGATTTCAGAAGAACGTGCCCTGGAGAATGTGGTCTCAAACTGGCTCCTTGTTCCTCACCTTTTAAATTCCATAGAATTGGGATTTTAAGTGGCAGCCATCCCACTGTCTGCCACACAGATTCTACTCTTCAAAAAAACTTTATCATTCCAACATACTCAATGATTTCTGACTGCCACAGTTTTGCTTACACAGTACTCTTGACTTCTCAGGCATTGGTTGAATTCTTAGACATCTTTTAAAACCCACCTTAAATGTCATCTCCTTCATGAAGTCTTTTTCTTACTCTCTTTGCGTGAAACATTCTTCTTCCTCTGCCCTCATGTTGTACTGTTTGGATAATATGCATATCATGTTGTATTATGAATCATAGTTATTTTTAAGTGTTTTTCTCTCTTTATTAGATAGAAAGTTTCATGAAGGAAAGAACTAGGGGGATGCTGGTAAGTATTTAACAACTGACTCTCTGAAAAAAACAAAACATATGAATCTACATTATTAACATTTTCTTTCTAACTTTCTTAAACCTAGAAATTAACAAAACAATACATTTAATCCAGATATGTAGCATTTACTGATGTCTGAAGTATAAAAGCTCACACTGAAAATTTAACAATGGGCTCTTGCCAGCTCCAGCTCATCCCTGGCAAGAACCATATCTTATTTAAAATTTATAGCTCTCTCATGCAGACTGTAATGTGGGTTGTACAGCTTATTCCTTGTTCACTTTCCAGGTCACCACATGTGTGACTGAGCATTTTAGTGACTTAAAGATGACCAAAAAACTGAGACTATTTGTTGAGCATCCCCTCTTTTCTTCCTCTTCATCTCACATCACCTAGATGCATTCTGCCACTATCTCTTCCTTAACTCACTAAAAAAGAAAACCCTTATCTTCCATCTTAGAATCAATGCTGTATATTGGTTCCAAGGTAGAAGAGCAGTAAGGGTGAGGCAATGAGTTTTAAGTGACTTGCTCAAAAGGGATATGAATAGGCAATTTTCAGATAAAGAAATCAAAACTATTAATAAACACATGAAAAAGCATTCTAAATCTCTTATAATCAGAGAAATGCAAATCAAACAACTTTGAGGTACCACCTCACACCTAGCAGACTGGCTAACATGACAGCAAAGGAAAGTAATAAATGTTGGAGGAGATGTGGCAAAATTGGGACATTAATACATTGCTGGTGAAGTTGTGAATTGAGCCAACCATTCTGGATGGCAATTTGGAACTATGCCTAAAGGGTTTTAAAAGACAGTCTGCCCTTTGATCCAGCCATACCACTGCTGTGTTTATACCCCAAAGAAATCATAAGGAAAAAGACTTGTACAAAAATATTTATAGCCGCGCTCTTTGTGGTGCCAAAAATTTGGAAAATGAGGGGATGCCCTTTAATTGGGGAATGGCTGAACAAATTGTGGTATCTGTTGGTGATGGAATACTCCTGTGCTGAAAGGAATAATGAACTGGGGGAATTCCATGTAAACTGGAAAGACCTCCAGGAATTGATTCAGATTGAAAGGAGCAGAACCAGGAGAACCTTATACACAGAGATGGATACACCATGGTACAATCTAATGTAATGGACTTCTGTACTAGCAGCAATGCAATGATCCAGGACAATTCTGAGGGATTTATGAGAAAGAATGCTATCCACATCCAGAGAAAGAACTGTAGGAGTAGAAACACAGAAGAAAAACAACTGTTTGATCACATGGGTTGATGGGGATATGATTGAGGATGTAGACTCGAAATGATCACTCTAGTGCAATATCAATAATATGGAAATAGGTCTTGATCAATGACACATGTAAAACCCAGTGGAATTGTATGTCAGCTATGGGTGGTGGGAGTGGGTAGGGAAGGGAAAGAGCATGAATTTTGTAGCCATGGAAAAATATTTTAAATTAATTAATTAAATTTAAAAAAGAACATAGTTGACATTTAATGAATACTCTCGAATATACTGATTAAAAAAATTAAAGCTTAAAAAAAATAAGTGACTTGCCCAAGGTCACACCACTGGAAATGTATGAGACCAGATTTGGATCTCAGAACTTGCTGGAAGCCATCGAGGCTGTGAGGTTAGCACGGCTACTCACAAGCTCTGACAATCTAGCATGGCAGGTTGTCAGGAGGATGGAGATTCCACACACAGTTTACCCTATATGATTCTTTTTACAGTGACATTCACTTGCATTGAAATTATTGCAATCAATATCCTTATCTAGCTCAAAGGAGACACAGAAAAGCAATACAGGTTCATGGCAAGAACAATCACAGCCAAAGACTACTCACTATCCAAAAATAAACCCATGTACAACCCCTTAGAGTATAGAAATTTCCCCTAGAATCAGCCCAGCAGAAAACCATCAGTTAGTGAGTTAATGCAAGTTTCTAAAGTTCCCAGCAAGAAAATACCTGGCCTGAGTTTGTTCCCAAACTCCTACAGACCATAGAAAGAGTGAAACACAAGGAAATTAAGGCAATGACAAACTAGCACAGAATCACCCTACCAGAACTGTATTCTTAGTGATCCTATAACAGAAAAAACACCAGGGGATCAAAACATTGGACCAGACTGATATTATTGCATCTTATTGGATGTAATCAACTACCATAACTATCTCCTTGATTGATGATGGGAATGAATAGTATAACATAACTATATACATAATATGATTAGTTAAAATATAATTAACTATTATGTTTAGCTAGGAACTGATGTATTTGTACCTTACGCATGGCTGAAAAGAATAAGTTCAAACTAAGCCAGCCCATAATGAATAATTTTTGACAAGCTTGTTTCTTTGTTTAACCACAAGAACTCTTGTCTGGAGGCCTGACTCTCAACCCACTGAGCCACCTAGCTGTCACCTAGCTGCCCCCTCCTCCTTATCTCTTATCTCACACTGTGAGATGGCCTTTTTCCTTGCCACAGTCAACCCTTCAACCTGCAAAAGTAATCTTCCCTCCCATCTTCTCCAACAGATTGCCTCTTCTATAATTTTCACTCTCTTGCTTGTCTTCAAACTCTCCCTGTCTGTTGGCTGCTTCTCTTCTGTTTATAAAACATGTCCATATTTCCTTCATTCTCAGAAGACCCTTCTGCTGATTAATTTCTTTGTATCCTTTATTTGGCTTGTTTGTAAATAGCTGCTTGATTGTCGCCATTTCCAATAGATTCAGATTCTTGTGAGCAGGGACTGAATTTTAGCTTCCTTGGTATTCTCAGCACTTAGCCCAATGCCCAATGCTTAATAAATATTTATCACCTGAAAGGTTCCAAACATGTTGCAACCAATCACTGAAAGGACTTGGTATTTTGGTGTGAAGAACTAAACCCTGTAGTTTATTAATCATAAAATCACAGAATTGGAGATTGGTAAGGCAGCCCAGAAACCATCTAGTCCACACTCCACACCAAAGGAATCCCTAATATCAGATACCCAACAAATGGTCCTCCAGCCTCTGACTGAAGACCTCCAAAGTGGGGGAACCAATTGCTGCTCATGGCAGCCCATTCCACCTTTGGACAGCTCTATTTGTTAGAGAGTTTTTCCATGTGTGAAGCCCAAGTCCACTTCTTTTAGCTTTCAACCATTGTTCCTGAATTTGTCCTCTTGGGCCAAAAAAGGACAAATCTGATCTCTCTTCTACATGATAGCTCTTCAATACTTAAAAGTATCATGTCTCTTTCCAAGTTTTGTTTTGATTTCTTCCTTCTGAGCTAAATTCCTTTAACTGATCATTACATGTCACAGTCTCATGGTTCTTCCCCATCATGGTGGCCCTCCTCTGTACTCTATCTGTGTCATCAATGTCCTTTTTTTTACATTAAACATTTTTTTTACCAATTACATGTAATAACAAATTTCTGCATAAATTTTCTGAAGTTATATGATCAAACCTAAATCCCTCCCTCCCTTTCCTTCCCCCTCCCAGTGCTGGCAGGCAATTCATCAATGTCCTTCTTAAACCGAGGTGCCCAGAACTGAACAGAAAAGTGGAGAGGAGGTCTGGTATTGGCAGAATACAATAAGACAATTCCTGGAAGTCTCATTCTCTTAGTGTAGCCCAAGGATATACCACAGGATGGTCCTCCCTCTACCCAATGACAGTGTCAGAAGGTCAGAGGACTATATCAGTTAAAAGAAAAGATTCCCTCTAGATCACTCTCTTGTTTCAAATTTTCCAGGTAGCAAGAGGCATGCTCTGGACTCTCCACAAGGGCATGGAGAGATGGACTATGCTTTTTCCTCCTGTCCTCTCATTGCTTCTAAATAGAGCATAGGCGCAACCAAGTGAATTTATACCTGAGTCTGTGGCTTCTCTTTCTGCTCTAAGGTTCCCTTTTGAATACATCAACAGGTGGATGTGTCTGGACTTGGAGACAATCTCATGAGTTTGAGAGGTCCTAGGTCCAATGAGGGGAGCTGGATGATGACAGAGAAAGCTTCTGAATCAGAGATGATAGCCACACACAAGACGACTAAACACTTCCTCGGCTGCCTTAACAGTAGATAATTAATGAGTGGACAGTACAGCACCAGGGTGAAATGTCAAATGCCTAACCAGCACCCCCAAACTTCTTCATGTCCTAATGTAATTTAAGGATCAGCTTCCCAGAGAATATAATTATGGCTTTGAGTTCCTATATCCTATTTTGTCTTACTGTCAATGTGTTGAGTTTTTTTTGTGTATGTTTTAGCATTTTTTTCATGCATAGGAAATGAAAAGATGTCCAATACCTGATCTACATTGTATAACAAATACCTTTCTACTCCTCCTTTTTGGGGAAACCCTAACTGTGAGCCTAAACGTAAGCTATAAATAGACCCTGAGATACTAGAGTGGGATTTTAATAAATTGAAAATGTGAGAAAAGGAAGTCTAACATTCTCCTCTTTTCTCATTCGAGGCCAGGCTCCTCCAGTCAGAACACACATCTGGGTCTAAGGCTGAAGGCCCCCTTGGTAGAGAAGATAGTGCTGTGTCCCTAGTTCCTGTGGGCCCAACAGTGGGGAATTAAGGTTAGAAGGACACAGCATAATACTCTGTACAAAGAAGGTGTTTGATAAATGTTTCCCAAGTAGAATTGAAACTGAAGGCAAAAACAAAGATGGGCAGGTTCACTTTTTGTCCCAAAGGTCCCAGCACAAGGTTGAACATACATTAGTTGCTTTGGTCATTAAACATCTCTTTTCTGAATTCACTGTGGAAACTGAATGGTAAAGTGAAGAGTGTACCGGTCTTGGAGTAAGAAGCCCAGAGTTCAAGTGCCAGCTCTGACATTAATTAACTGTGTGACCCTGGGACGGTTCACTTAGCTTCCCTCCATTTCCAATTCAGTAAAATGAAGGTCTGAGACCATCTGATCTCTCGGGGCCTCTCCAGCTCTGAATCTGGAATCTTACAAAACACCTAGCCTAACCTAATTTATAGATTTGCTCTGAATATTTAATAAGATAATGCAGTACATGGAAATGGTCTGAATAAGGAAAAGTGCTCTGGCAATGGATGTGAGATGGTATTCTGAAGAAGGGAGGGTTTTGGTCAGGGAGATGAGGCATCCAGACTAAGAAGTTAAATAACAATCTAGTTCTTATTACGTAACAACGCTGGACAGAAATATAAGGTATGCCACAAGAATTGGTGTTTGATTGATTGACCAGAGAACTGAAGATGACATCCCTGGAGGAAATCAGCAGGCTGAAGAAAAGGAACATTAGGTGGACAAATATAGTCAAGATTAAAAAAAAAAGAAGAAGGTTCTTGGGCACCATGATGCCTCAAGAGAGGACACAGATCTGACCAGGACAAGGGTTTTTTTTTAAATTTTTCTTTAATTCTTATTTGACTAGTTTTAACCAAATTTAGCCAAGATCAAGTAGGGCTTTGCTAGCAGTGCACCTATCCTCAAATCCAGCCTCGGATACTTACCAACTGGATGACCCTGGGCAAGTCACTTGACTGGTACCTACCTCAATTTCCTCAACTGCAAAATGGAGATAATAATAGCACCTACCCCAAAGGGTTGTTGTGTGGATCAAATGAGAGAGTATTTGTAAAGTGTGAATTTAGTAAGTGTTTAATAAATCCTAAATTCTTTCATTCTTTCCCTCAGTGCCTATAAGAGGACAGCTGAAATAAGGAAAATGGATGTGGACTTGTGTGTGCCTGAGGAACTATGTGTCAGCCAATGTAGATCTTGTCTAGATGCAGAAAAAAGTCTGAATTTGTCATTGTTCCTATGCTTTTGTGTTTTATTTTGGTTGCTGTTTTTTCCCTTCATTTGCTATTAACATTCCTTTTTAAGAATGTCAACTTTGCTCCTTCTCTAAGTGGAAAAGGAGATTTTTTTTTGCATACTGCAGACAAGGTAGTATCTTGGAATTTTATACTGGTAGAAACTGTTATTATTGTTACTGATTACAGTCATTTGGATGTTGTACCTCTTCAGTGGTAGAATTTTTGAAAGAATACACAGTGGAGAGGACAGGGGAAAAAAGAGGAAGGGAAACAGGGGGGATCTGGGAGGCAAATCATGAAAGAAAACTTATAATAAAATATCTAGCATTTATCTAGCCCCTGTTAGGTGGTAGGCACTGTGCTGAATGCTTTACAAATATTACCTCATTTGAGCCAGACAAGTGCTATTAAGATGCCCAGTTTATAGTTTATGTCACATATGTAGTAAGTGTCTGAGACTGGATTTGAACTCAGGTCTTCCTGACTCCAGATCTCCAGGTTGACTTGTAACCTGAGAGCCAAAGTAACATAGTGTAAATAATACTGACCTAAGCAAGTGGCTGTATGGCCTTAAGCAAGTCACTCGATTTCTCTTGAATTTGTATTTCTTCTTCTGTAAATGAGAGGGTTGGACTGGAACTCCAGGACAGAGTTTCCCAAACCCTCTCCTACTCAGGACTAGGAAAATATCTAAATGCTCTATCTCGGACCACTCTGTCCTGTGAAGCATTAGTATATTGTTTCTGAGAAGTTCAGGGGAAGGGATGGGGATGGGGAGAGGAGGACCAGGATACAGGAGAAGGAAAGGGATGGGAAAGGATATGCTCCGTTTCTTAGGTTCCTAGTTTTGAAGAAGGAATGATCTTTGACCACAAACACAAGGACAAGTAAAAATGATATGTGATAGGCAGCTGGGTAGCTCAGTGGAGTGAGAGTCAGGCCTAGAGACAGGAGGTCCTAGGTTCAAACCCGGCCTCAGCCACTTCCCAGCTGTGTGACCCTGGGCAAGTCATTTGACCCCCATTGCCCACCCTTACCAATCTTCCACCTATGAGACAATATACCGAAGTACAAGGGTTAAAAAAAAAATTTTTAAAAAATGATATGTGATGGTGGTTGAGCAACATTAGTCCAAGGTCCCTTTTAGCCTTCACAACTTAAAAGAAGTAAAGCAGGTCACCTTAGTTTCATCAGTCATTAATGATTCACATCCCATCCACCCAGGCCATCTTATCTGCTCAACTATGGTTGTTGTCATAGATGGAGAGCTAGAAGGGGTCTTAGAGGCCATATAGTCCATTTGGTTCCATTTTACAGATGACAAAACTGAGTGTAGAAAGGTTAAATAACTTGTCCAAGGACACATAGGTAATAATGTAGTAAAGTGACAAAAATCTTTGAATTAGAATTCAGACCCAAATCTGATGCTAAAGTCTAAATGATACCTTTTTCCACCCCACCCTTTTGCCATGATCATAAGACTAGATTTCTGTGTTTGTGTGGTCCTGCTGAATGTAAGAGCCCAACCCACTGTGGAAATGATGCCATTTACAGTCATTTATTAAGTACCTTCTAAACTGGTAAGCACTGCAGGTACAAAGAAAGGCAAAGGGACACCCTTTATCTCTCCTATTCTACTTCCTGACTCAATTTCTTGAAGAAGCAATTTCCTCCAAAGTTTTTCCAAATTCATCCACAGAGATGCCTCTTCATCTATTCTCCAACACCCCAGGACTTTCCCCTCTTATACCGAGTGACGAAATCCAACAATCGGCCTCAAATTTCAGCAGATTTTGCCTCGGTAAAGCAGAGGCAGCTAGTGGGGCAGTGGATAGAGGACTGGGTCATCACTCAGGAAGATTTGAGTTCAAATCTGACCTTATTCGATGTGACTCTACTTAAATTCTGTTTGCCTGAGTTTTCTCAGCTGTAAAATGAGGATAATAACAGGATTATCTTGAGGATCAAATGAGATAACATTTGTAAAAAGTGCTTAGCACCTAGTAGGCACAATATACATGCTTCTTCCTCCCCTTGGTAATTTTCCTAAGTGTGACTCTGTTTTCCTGGAACACTGCCTTTGCCATTTAGAAATCTTCGATACTTTTTCCTTCTCTACCAAGTCAGATCCTTCCATCCTCTAAAATTCTGCTCAAACTCCTCTCTCCCAGGAAACCATTCTTCATCAAGCTTACTGAGTCCCACCTGCTCCATTCTCCCCATCTCCCCATTGCCACCAAGTATCCCACGGGGGACAAGTTATAATTAATTAGTAGCACACTTGTGTATCTATTTTGTTTTCATCTGTGCTCTCAGATTGTTTCATGTCCTGCATCCCTCCTTTAAAGAGGGAAAAAGACCACAGCTCCCAGCTTAGGCTCCTTTTCAGGCAGTGCATAATCCACTGGTTCTGTTTAGTTAAGGGGGACCTTCAGCAAAGAGAGGGAATAAGGGAGACCTTTATCTTAGTCCTTCCTGCCTTTGCCACTAAGAAGACAAGTGACCTTGGGAAATCGCTTACTGTCTCTAAGTCTCAACTAAAAAATCCCTTTTACTGGATACTGGTTTTATCTCATTTATTACTCAGTAAAAATATTCATTTTAGTAGCTTGTCTCTGTTAGTTACTTCCATGGTGGTGGTGGTGGTGGATGGAGTACTGGGCTTGGAGTCAGGAAGACTCGACTTTGTGAGTTCAAATCCAGCCTCAGACTAATTATGTGACTCTGGACAAGTCAACTTAACCCTGTTTGCCTCTGTTTTGTCATCTTTCAAATAAGCTGGACAAGGAAATGGCAAACTATTTCAGGATCTTTGCCAAGAAAACCAAAGAGTTGGAAACTACTAAACACCAGCAACATCACTTATCATCCACATAGTTTATTCTGTTATTTGTTTGCACATTGTTTCCTCCATTAGGATTGTAAGTTCCTTGAGAGCAAGAACTGTCTTTTGCCTCTTTTTGTACCATCAGTACTTAGCACAGTGCTCAGCACATAGTAGGAGCTTAATAAATGTTTATTGATTAACTGTAATATGAGGAAGTTGGACTAGATGATTTTTCTATTTTCTATTTTCCCCCCTAAAAAAACCTTTCTATTGGTTCCAAGAGTGGTAAGGGCTAGGCAATGGGGGTTAAGTGACTTGCCCAGGGTCACAGAGTCAGAAGGTGTCTGAGGCCAGATTTGAACCTAGGACCTCTCATCTCTAGTCCTGGCTCTGAATCCACTGGGCTACCCAGCTGCCCCTCCGTAGGTCCCTTTTAAGAAAACATCTGGATCTCTGGAATTTCTTCTCCATTTGAGAAGATGGTTATCAATCACTGGGATCTTTTTACATACTACTAATGGCATTTCTTTTTTTATTAACACTGTAAAGGTGGGGAAAATTAGCCAGGCTAAACTCCAGCAAACCATCAAAGTGAGCAGAGTTCAGATACTCTCTCCTTTGGGCCAGGTCTTCCCCAAACACATATGGGTGGTGGGAGAAGGCATAGAACCTGGCGTGTAGCAGATCCTTAATAAATGTTTGCTAGATAATTGAGTTTTTCTTCTTGTCCTCATTCTTCTTCATCTTCAGATTCTTACTTTTTATCTTAGAAGCAATACTAAATATCATTTCCTAGGCAGAAGAGTGGTTAAGACTAGGCAATGCTGATTAAGGGACTTGTCTAAAGTCACATAGCTAAGAAGAGTCCGAAGCCAGATTTGAACCCAGGACCTTCCATCTCCAGGTCTAGCTCTCTATCCAAGGAGCTATCCAATTGCCCCAATTGAACACTTCTTAAATATTTCATAATAATCCTCTTCCCTTTATCCAGAACTTCTCTGAGAGGAGCACTGTTATTAAGGAGAAAGAACAAATACATTCACCAGAACCTGGACAGGTACTAATCGACCTATTTAGACCCCTTGCTAGCAGGAATTTCTGTTCCTGACAAGAAGCATGACATAGGACACAAACTACCACAACAGACGGGGACCTAATTTAATTGAATTCACCAACTCTCCTGTGCATGTGTGTGTGTGCATGTGTGGTGTGTAGGCAGACTATAGAACAGGGATTCTTAACCATTTTTGTGTGTCATGGACCCCTTTGGCAGTCTGGTAAAGCCCAAGGACCTCTCCTGAAAAGAATGTTTTTAAATGCATAAAGTTCAATACACAGTAAACCAATTATATTGAAACATAATTATCAAATAAAAAATCTTCATGAAGTGAAGTTAAAGCCCCTTTTTCAACCCTAGAAAAATAAGAGAGATTTTCTTTCTCTTCAAAAAATATTCCACTACAGGTTAAAAACATCTTTCTTTAAGGGCTCTGATGTGCCTAAACAAGGGCTTCCCAGTTGGAGAGCATATGTGTCAGAGGAGAACTGATGTTTTCATATCGCCTTGACATTTAGGTCTTTTAACATCTCAGTTTCCTTTGCGGCAGAAACATTTATTTTTAAAAATCCACATTTATGTGATGGGAGGGAAAAGTTAGTTCTTGTTATGAATCTGATGGTTGGATAATTAAGCATCCCTAATTCTGAAAGCAGCAAACTCAATTATTCAGTGCCAAGCGTGACACCTCTCACACCTTCATCTCCGAGTCTATGGCTGCATGATCAGTAGTTCCGCAGCTAAAATACACTTCCCGAGAACTGAATAACAGGAGGCAAAAATATTTCTGTTTATAACAAGCTGCCATTTGAAGAAGATTTTAAAATATGTTCTTCTTCCACACACACAAATCTGACAGCAGTTGCATAATTAAAAACCCAACAGGCAGTTTCTTTTTATCCATTCAAGTAAATCAGTGAAAAATTCTTTAGGAAGTAAAATGATGCATTGTTTAAGACATGGTAGATTATTTCAAACATACTTAAGTGAAGAAAACGTACAGGTTCCCTCCCTTACCTGATGCAGAGCACAATGCTGTCCTAATTACTATTCCTTAAAACAGCTCTGAATTGGGGAGCTGTGGTTGGGGCTATGTCTATAAGGTCTTTTACAAAATCAAAGATTTAGACCAGTAAAGGGACGTTAGAGGTCAACTAGTCTAATGCCCTTTACAGATAAGGAAACTGAAGCTCAAAAGAGATTTCAAAAAGAATTTATGTAGCAGAGTGAGATTTGAATCCAGACTTTCTTACTCATCTGTTTCAAATTCACATTAAAATATATATTTAGTCTACTTCATGCTCTCTCTATGGCTCTGTTCATTCAATGAAAAGAGAAGCAGAAAATGGACAATTCCATAGTTTTCTGGACCAGTGTAGCCTTATAAAGTGTCTAAATCAGGGTCCAAAGTAAATTTCCTTTTTGTCTGATTTTGACTACTTACACAGCATAAGTCAACTCTGTAATTTGCCACATCTCTTTATGTTATACCATGATATGAACTGAAAAAAAATGGTCAGGGGGGAAGATGGCGGCGTCTGTGGCGGTGGCGTTTGTGATCTCCGGCTGCCTTCTGGGCCACAGCCTCAGGGCCAGCCGGGGATTCCCTGTGGCTGCCAGATGTTTTGGTGTGCAGGTGTCGCCCACAAGGGAGAAAATTACCCACACAGGCCAAGTTTATGATGAAGATGATTACAGGAGGATTCTCTTTGTTGGTCGCCAGAAAGAGGTAAATGAAAACTTTGCATTTGATAGCAGAGCAACCAGTATGCAAAGTGGAAAGTCAAGTGATATGTGATGGTGGAGGAAGAGTTCTGGATCATCCAAAAGTATATATAAACTTGGACAAAGAGACTAAAACTGGGACTTGTGGGTATTGTGGACTTCAGTTTACACAAACAACGTCACCACCACTGAAACCAGTACAATTTTCTGCATGTAAGAATTTTGGTATTTTAAAAAAAAGTATTTAAGAATCACAAAACATAAGCTTTATTTAAAAAATATTCTATGAATAGAACATAATTGTTGAGTATAATTTAAGTTTAAAGTGACTTTTCCCCCATGAGATACAGTCCTTGAACTGCATTTGTTTTTTGAATGGATGGTCAAGCCAGTTAGTCTTTTAACACATTGGCTTGGTCTCTTACAAAAAATCAAAACCTTTCTGTTAGCAAATGTTAAAATAAAATTACTTTAACCTGTTTATATAGTAAATTTTTGGTGATAGTTTAGAGATTATAAAGACAACCTTATATAGATTAGAAAAAGAACTGAACTCTCAAAGTCAAAAAAATTGAGTTTGCCTTTTAGTACTGATACTTACTAGCTTTTAGTCATAGATAAATCATGTAATTTCTCAGAGCTTATCTGTAAAATGGAATGTTTTTTCTTATAATATCAAAAATGAACATTTCAATATTAAGAATAGAAAAGAGAGTTGTAATTAAACTATTATGTATAGTTTATATATGTTTATGCCTGGCACGTAGAATAGTCGGCTCTTAATGAAAATATTGATTGATTGTATGTATTATATTTAATATGATAGTAAGAAAACTTCTCTGCTTGTCTTTGCCCCTTTTTGAACTTCTTCTCTTTTCTGTATATCTTAAAATATAAAATGTTTCACTGATAATCTTTTTTTCTTGCATCATTATGACAATTATTCAGTTTCTATCCCTACTAAAGGGAAGGCCTTCCTTGCAACAAATAGCTGTAACCAAGCAAACAAATCAATATATTGGCCGTGTCTGTCTTATTTTGTACCATTATTCCATCACCTGTTCCAAGATGCAAAGAAATAAAGAATGCTTCACAAAAAAAAAAAATGGTCAGTTGTTAAAACCCTCCAAATGTCTGGATGTTGAACTCTTTATAGAGCAAATATCTAGATGACTATTTCTGTTTTCATGTGGGAATTCTGGAGTTCTGGTGACAGCCTTCTTAAGAAGAGCCCCTCATTGATCTTTGCAACCCTTCCAGGATGATGATAGCAACATCATGTCTGACCATCTCATTTTATGCCGTACTCCCATTAGAACCTCCCCCGAGAGATCTAACACTTGTCCCTTTCATTCTATCGGGAGGAAGTTGCTTCTTTAGGGCTCTGTTTTTTCATCTTTCAAGCAAAAACCTATAAATCCCTGTCTACCCACACTGAACAAGAAGAATATAGCTGTTTGCTCTCTCCATCTTACCATGGTTTCCCATATTCATTGGTCCCTATCTCTGAGTTCCTGACTGTCTAGACCAGTGGTTTCCAAACTTTTTTGGCCTATTGCCCCCTTTCCAGAAAAAATATTACTTAGCCTCCTGGAAATTAATTTTTAAAAATTTTAATAGCAATTAGTAGGAAAGATAAATGTACCTGTAGCCATCACCGCTTCCCCCTGATTGCTGCAACATCCACCAGGGGGCGGTGGTGCCCACTTTGGGAATCATTGGTCTAGATTGTTTTTGTTGATTATCCAGCTGACTTGGGATAAATTGTTGAACTTTCCAACCTCGATCATAAATGTAAATGTCATCAAGAATAACCCCCTTATTTTACAGATGAGAAACCTGAAGGTAAAGTGGTTAAGTGGTTTGCAAAGAGTCAAGAAGAGCTAGGCAAGTAAGCTAAGAACCAACTTCAAGTCCAGCACCCTATGCATTACACCCTTTACTTCCTCTTACAGCTTGCCCTTCTACAGCCCAAAGTGATGGTGCCTGCTGGATTTCTATAGCCTAATGGAATTCTAGGTTCTTTACCTTGTTTGCTAGACCTACCCTGCTGCTGCCTGTGGCCCCAACTCTGTTTTCATCTGGGTTTTCTGGTACCATGCAGACACAATATTCTGAACAAAACAAAACAAAAACCCAGTTTATTCTAAAGATGGTCTATGTACATAAAATGGACTGATCAATTCATTTGAGCTATCTTAATAAATTACCATGTAGGGGCAGCCAAGTGGCTCAGTGGCTAGACAGGCAGACCTGGAGATGGGAGGTCCTGGGTTCAAATTTGGCCTCAGTTGACCTTGGACAAGACACTTAACCCCAATTGCCTAGCCCTTACTGCTCTTCTGCCTTGGAACCAATATTTACTATTGACACTAAAATGGAAGGTAAGGGTTCAAAAATAAATTACCATGTATTTGACTGACAGACAATAATCAGCACTGATTATATATCAAAATGAAAAAATACTTAATACATTTAGTGCATTAACGTTTGCAAGGTGTAGTACACATGTGATTTCACTTAATCCTCACCAAAAACCCTGTGAAGTAGGAATTATGAATGTTCCCATTTGGCAGATGAAGAAACTGAGGTTAGAGGTCAGATGACCTGCCAAAGGTCATATAGCCAGTAATAAAAGACTTACATTGGCCGAAACCCAGACTGACCACAGCATCAACACATAACCCAAGCCTTACTATGTGGAAAATAAGACTTGACCTCTTAATCAAAAATATCATAATCTAGAGACTCAAGTGAATCATTAAACTGAGTCAACATAGCATAAAGAAGGAAAAACATTTAATTAGTCCATGTAGATAGTCAAACCTGATCATTCAAGCCTAACAAATTCCATATTTGTGAATGAATTATGTAAGTTGCCTGGCTGGCTCAATCAAAGAAAGTGGGTATTTGTTAATTTTCTACTCCACTTAGTGCTGAGAAGACAAAGCCCTGATTGCTGCTCTGGGACATACCCCTGGGCCCTCTGAACTGTTGGGCAGACAAAGGCAGCAGCAATGATAATAATGACTCTGAAAACCAAGGGGATTTCAAGGCAAAGGGCTGTGTAAGCAGATGAGATTAGTATCATATATTCAGGAAACTGACATATTTAGGTTCTTGCTTTAATACAAATCCATTCTCACAAAGAGAAAGTCTCTTTGTTCGGGTGCTCGGATCAGATCGTCATGCAGGCAAGAAGGGTCTCCCCAAAACAGAGAATCACTTGAAATTGTGGCCTCAAACCCACATTGGCAGGGACCCTGGAAAACTGATCCCTGCTATTCATATGGTCGTTTTAACAAACCGTAAGAAATCATTCCACCAAGTTTCCTGTGGGCTGGTTCTGTGGCCATGGATATAGATTCATTCTAAAACTAAAATTTTCCTGTAGCACATTTTAGAGGTGATGTGTGGGAGGAAGCAGAAAGTGTACTAGATTTGGAACCGCAGGATCTGGGTTTGAGTCCCAGTTCTCATGTTTACTACTTGTGTGACCTTAGGCAAGTCATTAACCTCTCTCAGCTACAATTTCCTTTTCTGTAAATGAGGGGAGAGAGTGGAAACAAGTATTTATTAAGTGCTTCCTCCATGCTAGGAACTATGCTAAGACTTTACAAATATTATCTCATTTGGTCTTCACAACAACCTTATGAGGTAGGTGCTATTACCATCCCCAATTTATAGTTGGGGAAACAAAGGCAGACCTTGGTAAAGTGACTTGTCCAGGGTCACAGAGCTAATAAGTGTCTGAGGCTGGATTTGAACCCTGGTCTTCCTTCCTGAGACCCAGCACTCTATCCACTGAAGTACTAAGAGATTGGATTATTCTCTTTCCAAGGTCCCTTCTATTTCTAAATTTCATGATATTAGTCTGGGGATGATGAAAGCACAGCTACAGCAATTCATGGCTCATGCAAAGGTACCACTTTCCTGAAATATCAGAAAACTCCCAAATCCCAGAAAGATAACAGGGTACCTCTTGGATTGACTATGGAGCAACCCCAAACTAGAGAAGGGAAGACGAGGTCCAGAACAATTTTTGAATATGTGTCTTAATTCCTTTAACTAGCAGAGGCACTCCTTGGAAGTCCCATCCATGATATGTATCGTGATGCCTCTGAGCTGGCCGTAGTAGGGCTGATTAGGGCCTGCGGGATCTCTACACAGACCACAGACACAATTAAACCCTCAGTGGAACACATGGGCCAGAAGGAAAAGGGTGACTGCCAATAACTTCATCTCCAGACAAGAGGATTCATCAGGAAACCAAAGCATGCCATTAAGAGGAGAATGACATGTCTATTGCTTGTGTGCACAGGTGTCCTTTTGAACAGAATAATGAGGATATAAAGGATAACGGGGCATTTATAACATTAAGGGCAGAGTCAACGTGAGTGTGCACATGATGTCATCCTTCAGCTGGCAGTGCCAGCGCTTTCAAAGCACTTTAAAACTCCAGTTGCTATGGCAACTTGATGAAGCTCTTTAAAAGAACTTTTTTTGGTTATTTTGTATCTTTAATCACCATAACAACATAATATAGCTTTTAAAGTGTATTTTTATCCAATTTGTGTTTGCTTTAGACAGTCTGCATTTGCCTCTTCCCTTTATATTTAAAAAAAAAAAACCTAAAGCCTGACACATGAAAAAAATCATTATGGGGAAAGAAGCCATTTATAGCTGGTGCATATCTATAGCTATACATATATAAAAATACATACATACACATCATAAGATCCATCCATCTCCTTTGACCCCAAACAAACTTTTTGGTTTGTTTACATCCTGGTGTAGAGAATCTTACAAGTCTAGTCAGTCAGTCCATCCCCCTGCCTCCGGCTGGCCCCCTGGTCCACCCCCAATCTTCCCCAGGGATAGAGATGCCACACGTTCCCTTGCCTACACAGCCCAATGTATCCCACTCTGCAGAAACAGCAAAAGGGTAGCAAATGAGAAACCCATGATGGTTGATCACATTTTTCTTCACTACAGTGGGAATCATTCTCATTGGTCAGCATGCACCATCAAGCTGCCACCCTTCTCTAGTGCCTATAGGATCTCTCTGGAGTTTCACTGGATTGAAGTCAAGCTGTTTCTTGGAAACACTTTGGAAAGGTGAATGATGGATGCAGAAGCTGCCAACTGCATTTTCATGGAACAATTGAACATGGGGTATATGGGAAAACAATTGGTTATAGGAGGGGTGAGGAATTGAGTTGAAGGGATAAAAAGTAGAAGGCAAGCAAAAAGAAGGAAAGAGTTTATCAAGAAAGTTAGAAAAAGCAAAGGCTAAGGGATTGGGAAAAGGGAAAGAAGGTGACCAAGAAGATGAAGGAACGTAAGGATTGAGTATGTTTGCTGATATGACACTTGTAATTCTACATATTTTTGAACTCTCGTACTTAATGAATGGAAAAGAGGAAAAATCAGCTTATCAGAAGGGAGTAGGGCCAAGGGTCTTGAAGTAAAGGATTGTGAAGAGAAGAGAAGGAGAAGAGAAAAAGGACTTAGAAGAGGAAAAATAAAAGATAAGAAAAGGTGAGGGAAGGATCGGAGAATTCTTCAGCTGAAAGGGACCTTAACACCATTTAGTTTAAAAAAAAAAAACATTTTCATTTTACAAATGAGGAAACTGAGGTCCAGAGAGGTGAAGTAACTTGTTTGCAGGCTCCTGGCTGCCACATCATTGTTCTGCACCAGGCAGGAAAAGGGGAGAAGAGAAAAGGAAAGAAGGGAATAGTAGGGAAGGAGAAAGAGGCTAGAAGAAAAGAAAAGAGAGGGAATGACACGGGAGGAGAGAAAACCAAAAGAGGGAAAGGATTACCGCGTGCGTTCCTTACCTATAGTTGACACCACGGTGCCCACGAAGTAGAAGGCTCCGGTGAAGTCCCAACGTGGACGAAGAGCGTCGGCTCGGATGCCTGCAGCCAAGGCAGCTTCATAGTCTCGAAGGAAAGAAAGCAGCTCCTCCTCGCCCACGCCGTGCGCTGCGCTAAAGTTGCGCAGCGTCGCGCTCCAGCGTTCCCTCGCAGCCGCCTCAGAGGGGCTCTCCAGGGCAGAGAAGACAGTGGCGCCAGCCACCAGGTAGAGGCCGATGAGCGCGGCCAGCAGCACGAAGCGGCCAGTGTCCTCGTTGAGGTGAGAACGGCGGCAGCAGCAGCAGCAGCAGAGCAGGAGACGGCGGCAGCGGCGGGACTGGGGCCGGGGACTCCGGGCTGACATGGTCCGGACCTCAGCCCCTCGGGGGTAGCATGCTCGGCTGGAGGAGCTGCATCCCCACAGCGGGTCGTACGGAAATGATCCCGCCCGAAGAAGAAGGAGAGTAAATATGGTGCCAATAGGGGTGGGGAGAGCCCAGCCTCGCCCCGTCTTTCCAGCCTCCCGCAGAGCCCCTAAACGCCACCCCCGAAGGGCCAGTAGGCTGTTGCCGGAAGGGCGGCTCCCGCAGTCTCCCCCGAGCCTCTAGGCACAGAACGGAGCCGACTGCCCCTTCAGCTCTGGCACAGGGGCTGTGATTTGCTTTGAATACAGCGGGGCCAGGATACTCGTCTCAGCCCCCCGACGCCAGATCAACTCACCGCTCTCCTCTTCCTCCTCCTTTAGGCTCAGGACTATCCAGCTACCTTCCTGCCGCCCCGTGGCCGGGACCCGCTGACCTCTGTCCCTCATACTCCTCTCTCAAGAAGCCACAGAGCTGGGAGGCAGGGAGGAGATCCCTACTCCAGGACCGACCCCAGGCGCCTAGGATTGTGAGACTGCAGGTGTAGGCGACAGCCCCCAGTCACGTCCCATGAAAGCAATACAACAAGCCAGCTGCAGCCTTCGGAGCTTCCTTAGCTCCGAATTCCGGGCCCGTTCTCTCCTCTGTTCGGCAACCGGTTTAGGAGCAAGCAGCCAAGCAAGGTCCGGGGAAAAAGCGTCCTCTACCTTAGCTCCTGGCTGGGAACTGCTTGGTGTAGAGAGGCGGAGTCACCCGCGCCCGGGGCGGGGTGTGTGGGGGAGGAAGAAGGAGAGGGGTGGGGGGAGAGAACTAAGCTGCAGTGACGCCTCCCAGTCCCCGTGTACTAATCCCTACTCTTAGTACCTGAGTATTAGAACAGGTGTCTGGCACCTCTGCTCGTCAGCCCTCTGGGAAGCTGCTCTCTCCACCACCCTCTTTGGTACTAACACTGAGCAATCACTGGTGGTCTCAGAGCTAACTTCGAACTTTTCACGCTTTGCGGGGCTTCTTGCGGACTTTGGGGATGGGACTGGGCGGATGTGGGGGGCTGGTATCCTGCAGACTTCTTGCATTGAAAGACAAGGTCCGAAGTTTAATTTATCTTCTCCCTCCCTTCTTCCTGTTTTAACCTGAGTATCAGGGAACAGAGAAACGGCCAAAGCAAGGTTTTTTGACCCATAGCCTGGGGTGACCTCTCCTGTTTGATCCACTGGCCACCCTTCCTTTAGAAGCAAACACCCCTGACAGCTCAGGAGTACATGCGGGCCGCGTCATACAAGGACATCCAAGTCATGTCAGGTGTTGGTGGTGGTTACCTTGCCCTTCCTTTCTATTCCTTTACCCCAAACACGAAGCGAGTTCCACCTAGCTTCAGTACCGCGGACAGCGCAGCCGGTGTGCCTTGGGTCTCTGGCTGAATCGAGACTAGTCCCTCCCCAGACTCCACCCTTCCTAACCCCACTCCTTCACCTGCGTGCCCCTATTGCCCTGGGATCTGGGAACTGGCTAGAGAACAGGAGGGGAAATAGAGGTTCGGTGGGAGATGTGTGTGTGGAGAAGACAGGCTGGGATTTAGGGCCTGGCGGCGAGGAAAAGAAGGGAAAAAAGGAAGCGGGATGGCTACAGAGTAGGGAGTGGGGAGGTAAGGGGCGGTTGGGCATCACCCTGACTAAACTGCAGAGTCTCGGGAGGAAGCCCCCTTTCTCCTCCCTCTCGGATTAGGAATAGGAGCCTAGAGTCTGCACAGGAGGGAAAGGAAGGAAGTACTGCCCAGGTTCCCAGCCGCAGAGCCGACACTTGGAGGCGGGGGTTCCGGGGTGTGTGTGTGGG